>NC_056732.1:457908914-458001414 GCF_019279795.1 Protopterus annectens | reverse complement strand
ATGCCAGACATAGGTTCATAGGTTCATACTAGGCTATCTGCCCTATGGCATTTATAAGCCTAGCCAGAGTGTGTTTGGCTTTTGCCACCCATTTTAAATGAATTTTGCTATGCCCTTTTTCGAGGTTAGTATACTGTGCCTCTGTCTAACAGTGACACAGAAGTGATACCCAGGGTAAACCTACGATCTCCCATCCACTCATCAAGATTCCCCTTGAAGAGAGTCAATGAGGGACTCTGCCTAACCTGGACTGGGATTTTATTCCAGAGTGAAGGGAGCCTCTGGGTTATGAATCTGTCCCTCCAGCATGTCCTATTTATTTCAGTGCTGAGGTTCAAGTCTCGAGCGTAGCTCGATGGGATTTGGATTTTCTGAGGTGCAGCATGTCCATTAATTCTGGGTTGGACATGGCTTTATACGTCAGGCACAGATCGCCTCTGAGCAGGCAGTACGCCACTGAGTAAAGCTGGAGTTTCTTTAATCGAGCAGCATATGGCATCTGTTTGAGCCCTTTGATCCTCTTGGTGAGGTACTTTTGGGGTCTTTCCAGTTGCTGCAGGTGTCTGGTAAGGTACATCCCAAAAGGGGCACTGTCCTCAATTATGGGCCTGATGAGGGATGAGTAAAGAGGCACGATGACCTCCCCTGATCTAGATGTGAATCCCTTCATGATTATGTGGGCTATATAAAATGTTTTTCTAACCACTTTGGCCATGTGGTTTTCAAATGAGAGATTGCTATCAACTTGGGTCCCCAGGTCCCTAATTACTTTTTCCGTACCACCTATGTGATAATTTGTGGGCACTTTGTTTTTGCCAAAGGGGATGACTATACACTTTTTGGCATTTAGCTTGAGGCCATGGCTCTGGCACCAGTTGTCTGTTTCTATGAGGCCCTTTACCCTTTCATAGGATGCTTGTGTAGGCTGGAGAGTCGATTATGGTGCCTAGTTTGCAGTCATCTGCAAACTTGGTCAGCCACAGTCCTTCTGTGTTGGCCTGTACCTTCGAGAAATATATACCGGACAAGAGAGGTCCCAGGACTGAGCCTTGTGGGACACCACTTGTAACTGGTTTGGAGTCTGACATGGCTCCAGCAATTCTAACCATGTGGGTTCTGTCCTTTAGCCAGTTTGCAACCCATCTAGTGACATGGGGTTTATATTTAAGCTGGTGAGCTTATCTACAATGCCCGAGTGGGGTATTGTATCGAAGGCTGTTTCGAGGTCCAGGTAGGCTGTGTGGACCACCTTCCCCTCATCAATGGCCTTGGTGACTGTTTCGAAGAAATTGACCAGGTTTAAGAGGCAGGATCTGCCCTTAACAAAGCCAAACTGGGTAGGGTCCAGTGTCTGTATGTCCCCAATATCTTTATTTATGAGGTCCATGATGATCCTTTCCATAGCTTCGCAGACCAAGCTAGTCAGGCTTATGGGGCGATAGTTTCCAGGATCCATTGAGGCACCACCTTTGTGGAGACGGACCACTGTTGCTGTACGCCACTCTTTGGGTACATATCCTGTAGTAAGGCTGAGATTGAACAGTAGTTTTATGTTTGGATTTAGCTCTTCTTGGAGTTCATGTAGGATGCAGCCCGGGACACCGTCTGGTCCCATTGATGCTGTGTTTTTTGCTTTGGAGAGGGCGGCTCTTACCTGAGCATCTGAGATGTCAGGGGGGCAGCACTCTGCTGGGATTGATATTTACCCTTTTGGTGGGGAGGGGAGTTTGCGCTGAACCTGTCAGCTAGGATGTTGGCAATGTCTGTGGGTTCAGTGTTTTTTTTGTCATTTTGGACTAATTCTGAGCATATCTGGGAATTCCCACCCAGGTTCCTAACATAACTAAGTAAAGCCTTGTGATTATCCTTAGTGTCCTGTGCAATTTTTCTCTCGAAGCTGGCCTTAGACGATTTTATGACTGCCTGTAGTTTTTTGCTAATACTGATCAGAGATGCCTTCCCTTTTTGGGATTTTGCTTTATCATGTAGTAGCTTCCTCCTTCTATTGTATAGTTTGTTTATGGCTGTGGTTCACCAGACAGGACATCTGCCTTTGAAGGATTGGGTCTTGGTTTTATTTGGGATTGCATGATCCATGCATTCCTGAAGGTGTTCATAGAATGAGTTTATAAAGGATTCTGCGGTCTGGACCGTGGAATTTGCTTTAGAGAAGTTTTTCACTGTGGTTTTCTGGGCAGGGGGTGGGGTCAGGATGTGAATATAATCATGTAAGTATATTAAATGCAGTCATATTTTGATTTTTGTATGACTTTTAGTTTATTGAACAAAAACTGCTGCAACATTTATATTACATTTAAATATATTGTTTTATTCATTGTTCTAAAGAATTACTTAATTTATTAATAGGCCTAGATTGTATAATATAGTCATTAGATCCAGCTCAGTTTGGATTTGTTTTGGGTAGGTCATGCCTACTGAACCTGGTGGACTTCATGGAAAAAGTCACCAAAGCAATGAAAGAGGGCAAAATGGTACATATTGCCTACCTTGACCTGGCCAAGGCATTTGACACAATAACCCACTTGGGCATTGCAGATAAGATGACAAAATTAAGTATAATCCCCATGTCTCCTACTGGATAGCCAGCTGTCTCACAGATAGGATCAAAGAAGTCAGGATAAGGGAGTCTACCTCCACTGAACTACAGATCACTAGCAGGGTCACTCATGGCTTAATGCTGTAGCCCTCACCTCTTTGGCATCTACCTCTCATGCCGATTCACCATGTGTTTGAATGGCATATGTTTAATGCTTTCTTGCCATTCAAAAACATGGATCAAATGTCGGAAATGTTTTTTCAGCAAACCATTTTCAACATTTGATCCTTCGAAGTTGTCTGTCTTTCGGCATTATGGTTCGCGGAAATGGCTGATCACATAAATACCATTCAGGCATTCAAAGGTAAACCATGTAATATGTATATATAGTTTTATTGGAAAACAAAGAATAAACCTTTAGAAAGTGATGGTACTTAAGACACCAGAATATTCTAGTATTATTTACATTTTCATTTGATGCCCTTAACTAGCATTTAAACACCCTTGTGGTTCAAGTTACTAGAAGAAATATTAATATGGCATATAGTCATAATTCTGTATTGAGAAAACCATGTGCATTTTTTGTATCAGTTAATACCAAAACAACTTGCCAAAATGTCAAATGTGAAGACCTTTTCTAAAATTCAGTCTGTTCCTTCCATATGCATACAACAGTGGTACCTACTAAACTCATGAAAAGTCGAAGCATGCCAGTGTCATAGAGGGATAAAGCTCTGATTGTGCTCCAGGTCATCTAACTTTGAATAGTGGCTTGGGCACTTTGTGGGCACTCCAGCAAAGAGGATGGAGTATACTCATCCAAGGGGGAAAGAACAAGGGGCATGGGTCCACAGCAGGGCCTAATAACACAGTGGGTTTCTCTGATGTAGGTTATGGAATCAGCAACACAGTGCTGCCTGAGAATGACAGGTGGGATTAATAAACTTGGCATTTGAGGCTGCATACTGTGGGCCGCTGATGGTCACCTGTGTGGGAGACAAAGCAGTTACAAATGCATAGAAATGCATTTAGCTCACAACATGTTTCAATTTGTTAGTGTCAGCACATACACTTTAACTGCAACCACATAAATATACAGATATGCCAAACAATTGTATCCATTTTATTTACTATGTAGACTTCATATAGCAGATTCATACTTCTGGTCACTTTTTGAGATACATACAGCAGCTCTCAACATCTCAGTGCAAGAGTCAGGGAACAAGTTAAAAAGTAATGGGAGGCAAAACCCAAAATCAAGGCCAAATTTAAATATTGCTGTTTTAGTATGTTTTGTATTAACATGCATTTTCGAAGGTATTTGAAATCCTAAATTCCAGTGACTTATTTTGTGGCTGCAGGTTTTAATAATTTGCTAGAAAAGCACAAATTTTATGAAGAGCCGGCCAAACACATTAGAAAAAATCAAGGACATTCTGCAAATCAGATACAACTGAGAGGTATCGCTCTCTCTCTCTCTCTCTCTCACACACACACACACACACATACACACACACACACACACACACACACACACACACACACACACACACACACACACACACACACACACACACACACACACACACACACACACACACACACACACACACACACACACACACACACACACACACACACACACACACACACACACACACCAGACACATAAACACTCCAATAACAGTGAAACCATCAGATATCTGACTGTGAGCAAGTTAATGTAGATATACCTAACAGCCACAATAACATTATGAGATAAATTCAAGGATATGCTTCTAAAGCAGGGACGGTTAATAGGTATCAAGCACTCACTCCTTCTCTCACTCACTCAATTATTCACTCACACACTCACTCACACTCTTATGCACACACAGAGTAGCAAACACACTCATCTACACATCATAGCCAGTAACGTAGCAAGAGTAGGGCAAAGAGGACAACAATCACAGCTGCAAGGTGTTATGGGGTGTGGTCGGGACATGCCAATCAATTGGTAGAACACCCTGCTTGACATATAGTGGAAGTTTGTTCCACAGGTAAGGAATACTCTAGCCACCTTTAATGTAAACTTAAGTAACTGGATGGGCAGCCCCAAATACTCTCCTGGTCAGTCTTGCCTTGCCTTCTTTGAGGCTAGATGGGAATTTTGAATATTTTTTTTAATTTTATTTTTGCCTAGGCTTGAAAAGATCTGCAGACCAGTTGATTAGTACTTTCCTAAGAACTTCTCTGCATCATCATCATCATCATCATCTACGTCATCCTCTTATTATGCCGTTACTATCTTTAGACTAAATATACAATTTCATTGTTTAATGGATCATTTTTTTTCATTTGCTATAATCATGTGCTCCTTCCCATGTTATTGCCAGAAAGCCACAACTTCTACAAAGAAAAAAATGTATGTGGCAAATTCAGACATTCTGCAAAATTAGGGAAAGCTGAAAATTATCTCACACAATTGCATGCTTTCACACCTGTACACTCATGCACATGCACACTTGCATGCACATCCACGCACTCTTAACCACACCTTCACACACACACACACACACACACACACACACACACACACACACACACACACACACACACACACACACACACACACAGATATTTTTAATACTCACATGTCATCCTTTTCTCATTATGATGAGAATAAACTGGAACAGAATACAGTGTCCCATGCCCTCTACAGCAACACTGTTAGTAACACCTGCAAGATGGGAACAAAAGGATTGGAAGTTGCTTGATTGGCCTTGGCCTGCAGGAACGAAACACAGAACAAAGGTCCCTTAAGATGATTTGTTGTCCATCAACATAAGCAAATAGCTGTGCTGCAATCCTGTCAGAATTGTGTTATATGTGCCTCGGGAACACAAAACAAAAAATGCTGAAAAAAATAGATGCATTTCAAACATTAGAGAGAGTTTTTTTTTTCCAGCAGTGAGATTAACCAGATGTGCCTTATATGTGTGTTCCTTGTTGCAAAGGAACTGATTTGGCAGGACAATTAGATAAGTAACTCATTGTTATTACTATTATGACACTGCATCTTGTATAGTTAGAGAAGGCACAATTACTTTATTTATTTATTTATTTATGTATTTATTTATGTATTTATTTATTTTTGTTTGTTTTATAGGAAGACTGCATGGATGCACTGGAGGTGTCATATGGTGGGAAGGAAGAAGTTCTTAGTGCTGTAAGCTTCATACAGTGTTGTGCAAAAGCAGTGCTAAGGACTCAAATGAGCTAATACAAACTGTACCACGGCTCAGTACCTTTGTATCTAGGTCCTGTTCTTTTTCCTTTTTCATTCTTGTTTTAATTATTGTTGTTTTTCTTTTGAACATTTGTTTTCATTTTCACTGCAAGTTTAGCCATGGAGCAAGCAGCAGTGAGGCAGCAGCCACCAAGCTGTGCACTAACCACTGTGCAAATGCTTAGTCCCCAGCAAACCCCAGGCCTGCCTGCCTGAAAGGAGCAAGGGTCACTATGTGGCAGTCAAGTAGGAAGTTTCATGGGTCACCTCTGGTGCTGTTTCTACAAAGGGTGGAATAAATTCTTCATCGGAGAGTGGTGCAGAGAGGCCCTCCTGAGTCATCTAGTATGAAGTCTGGTATCTGGTTAGGACTGAGGTGAACAAGCAGCTAGTTGCTTGTATTGGCCTCCTAGAGTGCCTCCTCATGTAACTGACAGAGTCACATAGCCGCACAGCCCTGACTATCAGACCACTAGCAACAGAGTTTGCCCTGATATCAGCCACGGAGGAGACTACATCCTAGGGGGATTCCACCATTGGATGGTTTGGTCAGTGTCCTCATCACATCCTTTACCCATCATGCTGTTCACTTTCCTTGTGCTACTGCCCATTCCCTATTTGTAATCTAATCTTCCCATCGCAAGTTGCCAACTATCTGTCTGTCTGTGTACCTGCTTGTTTTGCTCCCATCTTTTATGTCATTACCTCCCTTGTCAGTCTGTGTCTGTGCTGTGTGTGTGTGTGTGTGTGTGTGTGTGTGTGTGTGTGTGTGTGTGTGTGTGTGTGTGTGTGTGTGTGTGTGTGTGTGTGTGTGTGTGTGTGTGTGTGTGTGTGCGTGTGTGTGTGTGTGTGTGTGTGTGTGTGTGTGTGTGTGTGTGTGTGTGTGTGTGTGTGTGTGTGTGTGTGTGTGTGTGTGCATCTCACTTTGCTATTATCTATATACTGTCCTTTCTACTAACAAAATCAGTGCACAGAAAAAATGCCCCTCTTTCCCCATTCCCTACTATTCTACCCTTCCCTGTGTCCTTCAGTGTACTGTTCTACTTGATTTTCCCTATTTCTGGCTGTGTTGTCATCCTCATTTCTTCCTATTTATATAATAAGTGTAGTTAGCACTTTGCTGTGTATCTCTTGTATGCTATTCCAGCTGCTCCCACATTGAAGCTGGGTACTGCTTTGATGGGTGTGTGAAACTGTATTATGTCATACATGCTAGCTGCATGACAATGGTCTCGGATCACAAAACCTCTCATAGCATGGTCCAATAAATTGCATGATAAAGAGTTGTTTTCATGACCCTGCAGCATCATTTTGCAGCATTGTTGCAGGTATGTCTGAACTATTTCTCCACTTCTGAATACCTAATCTTCAAGTTTTAATATGCTGCTTTGGTATTATTTATCACAATGGAGGCTGAGTTATGATTATTTGTGTATTCCCCATAGTTTCTACTTCTGCAGCATGCATCCTTTTTCCTGCCTTGGAAGATAACTCTTTAATTAGTGTACTTAACATTAATTGCATAAATAAACAGTTCCTTTTAGGATTCTAAGCTTTCTCTGCTTTTACAAGATATCACTTTAGAGATATTGTCAGCTACTTGCAAATTCTTTGTCACCTAAAGGTACTTTTCCAGTTAGATTTACAGGGTTTTAGCAAAATCACTAGTATTTCCACAAATTCTATAAGTATCTGTGTATGCTAAGCAAGCTGTACCATCATAACTCTATACAGCACCACCCCAAACATACAGATACAGCGCCCTTTGTTTGACATGCTATCTTCATTATTTTTAACGCATCACCACAGCATTCTCTCTACGACTTATCACTTGTTTGTCTTGTTCAATCTGCTTCACAGTTTTATACTCAGAACTCAGTTTCTTGTTTACATTCATTTCAGCTTTCAACTACCCCCAGCTTTCCAGAATGTCTCTGATTCTGCTTTATTCTTTTGCCTGTTTCTCTTAAAATTTTAGATTTATCAGTAAATTGCCATGTATTACAGTCATTTGGCCATAGGATCATAGGAAGTTACTAGGATATTAGCCCTGAGGCCCTTACAAGCTTAGCCAAGAATTTAGCCCATGTTCCGACAAGTCAGCACCCGATGCTCCTGGTCAGCAGGGACACAGGTGGAATCCCAGGGTGTATTTTCTGCCCCACATCCAGTTATCCAGGTTGCACTTAAAAAGGGTTAATGAGGTACTCTGCATGACATGGTGAGGGAGTCTATTCCACAGAAAGTGGAGTCTCTGAGACACAAATCTGTCCCACCATGTCTTATTGATGCACAGACCAGGTTGAGGTTGCATGTGTTGGTTGCCCTAGTGGAACTTGACTTGTGGATATGCAGCAGTCCCATTAAGGTGGGGTCTGAGATTGCCTTGTATGCCAGACATAGGTTCATAGGTTCATACTAGGCTATCTGCCCTATGGCATTTATAAGCCTAGCCAGAGTGTGTTTGGCTTTTGCCACCCATTTTAAATAAATTTTGCTATGCCCTTTTTCGAGGTTAGTATACTGTGCCTCTGTCTAACAGTGACACAGAAGTGATACCCAGGGTAAACCTACGATCTCCCATCCACTCATCAAGATTCCCCTTGAAGAGAGTCAATGAGGGACTCTGCCTAACCTGGACTGGGATTTTATTCCAGAGTGAAGGGAGCCTCTGGGTTATGAATCTGTCCCTCCAGCATGTCCTATTTATTTCAGTGCTGAGGTTCAAGTCTCGAGCGTAGCTCGATGGGATTTGGATTTTCTGAGGTGCAGCATGTCCATTAATTCTGGGTTGGACATGGCTTTATACGTCAGGCACAGATCGCCTCTGAGCAGGCAGTACGCCACTGAGTAAAGCTGGAGTTTCTTTAATCGAGCAGCATATGGCATCTGTTTGAGCCCTTTGATCCTCTTGGTGAGGTACTTTTGGGGTCTTTCCAGTTGCTGCAGGTGTCTGGTAAGGTACATCCCAAAAGGGGCACTGTCCTCAATTATGGGCCTGATGAGGGATGAGTAAAGAGGCACGATGACCTCCCCTGATCTAGATGTGAATCCCTTCATGATTATGTGGGCTATATAAAATGTTTTTCTAACCACTTTGGCCATGTGGTTTTCAAATGAGAGATTGCTATCAACTTGGGTCCCCAGGTCCCTAATTACTTCTTCCGTACCACCTATGTGATAATTTGTGGGCACTTTGTTTTTGCCAAAGGGGATGACTATACACTTTTTGGCATTTAGCTTGAGGCCATGGCTCTGGCACCAGTTGTCTGTTTCTATGAGGCCCTTTACCCTTTCATAGGATACTTGTGTAGGCTGGAGAGTCGATTATGGCGCCTAGTTTGCAGTCATCTGCAAACTTGGTCAGCCACAGTCCTTCCGTGTTGGCCTGTACCTTCGAGAAATATATACCGGACAAGAGAGGTCCCAGGACTGAGCCTTGTGGGACACCACTTGTAACTGGTTTGGAGTCTGACATGGCTCCAGCTATTCTAACCATGTGGGTTCTGTCCTTTAGCCAGTTTGCAACCCATCTAGTGACATGGGGTTTATATTTAAGCTGGTGAGCTTATCTACAATGCCCGAGTGGGGTATTGTATCGAAGGCTTTTTCGAGGTCCAGGTAGGCTGTGTGGACCACCTTCCCCTCATCAATGGCCTTGGTGACTGTTTCGAAGAAATTGACCAGGTTTAAGAGGCAGGATCTGCCCTTAACAAAGCCAAACTGGGTAGGGTCCAGTGTCTGTATGTCCCCAATATCTTTATTTATGAGGTCCATGATGATCCTTTCCATAGCTTCGCAGACCAAGCTAGTCAGGCTTATGGGGCGATAGTTTCCAGGATCCATTGAGGCACCACCTTTGTGGAGACGGACCACTGTTGCTGTACGCCACTCTTTGGGTACATATCCTGCAGTAAGGCTGAGATTGAACAGTAGTTTTATGTTTGGATTTAGCTCTTCTTGGAGTTCATGTAGGATGCAGCCCGGGACACCGTCTGGTCCCATTGATGCTGTGTTTTTTGCTTTGGAGAGGGCGGCTCTTACCTGAGCATCTGAGATGTCAGGGGGGCAGCACTCTGCTGGGATTGATATTTACCCTTTTGGTGGGGAGGGCAGTTTGCGCTGAACCTGTCAGCTAGGATGTTGGCAATGTCTGTGGGTTCAGTGTATTTTTTGTCATTTTGGACTAATTCTGAGCATATCTGGGAATTCCCACCCAGGTTCCTAACATAACTAAAGAAAGCCTTGTGATTATCCTTAGTGTCCTGTGCAATTTTTCTCTCGAAGCTGGCCTTAGACGATTTTATGAGTGCCCGAAGTTTTTTGCTAATACTGATCAGAGATGCCTTCCCTTTTTGGGATTTTGCTCTATCATGTAGTAGCTTCCTCCTTCTATTGTATAGTTTGTTTATGGCTGGGGTCCACCAGACAGGACGCCTGCCTTTGGAGGATTGGGTCTTGGTTTTATTTGGGATTGCATGATCCATGCATTCCTGAAGGTGCTCATAGAATGCATTTATAAAGGATTCTGCGGTCTAGGCCATATTTTACACAGGCCCGGGGATTTGAAGGATTCCACATCGGTTTTGAGGAGTGTGAAATTTGCTTTATAGAAGTTTTTCACTGTGGTTTTCTGGGCAGGGAGTGGGGTCGGGATGGGAATATCCAGTGAGATTAGTTTATGGTCTGATCTTACCAGTGAGGGATACACTTCTGGTCTGGAGCATAGAGCCACCATGTTGGTGATGATCAGGTCCAGTATGTTTTTCCCTCTTGTGGGAGTGGTAACAAACTGTTCCATAGCATCTGAGTTTATAAATTCTAGGAACCTTTGGGCTAGGGTGTTGGAGCTAGTGTAATGCTCCCAGTCTATGTTTGGGTAGTTGAAGTCACCCAATATAATAGTGTTTGGAGAGACCTTCATATTTTCCAGTTTTCTCAGGAAGGCCAAGTGGGGTTCCTGGGTTTGGGAGAGTGGTCTGTAGCAGGCTATAAACTGGAAGGCAGTTTTACCCACTGTTAGTTGCACATGGATAGTCTCTGATGCTTCGTGCTGTGCCACCAACCTGGAGGTGTGGGTATCTTTGACGAACTCCCCCTCCTTTTGTGGTTCGGTCCAAGTTTTGGGGCTGAAAAGCATGGTATGAGGTATAACCTGGTAGTGCTGGGGTGCTCTCGGGAGCCTTGAACCAGGTTTCTGTCACTGCACAGATATCAATGTTCTCCATGCTAAGGTGAGTTTCGAGTGTGTGCATCTTGAGGTTTAGACTTCTCGCGTTGAGTAGCATTACTCTTAGTTTTTTATCCATTGTGATACCTATGGAGGTGGGTTTGTCTTTTGAGCCTTGCCTAAAAAAGGCTCTATGGGGGTGGCAAGAGCCTTTGCCAATATCCAAAAGCCCAAGGGTGACAGGTGCAAGCCGTCCCTAGCAAAGCATCGTGGCTTGTCGAGCATATCATCCCAAACTGACAGGCATTGGATCCCCTTTGAATGACACCAATACTTAAGCCAATTGTTGAAACTGGTCATCTTGTCTTCATATTGTGGCATCATTCTTGGTGAGGGTAAGATGCTACTCAAGGTCAGGGTCATACTGGCCTGGGCTACATGCTCAGAGAGCTCCTCTATGTCTCTTTTCATGTAGTCCAGGGAGGTACGTCTCAGGTCATTCACACCAGCATGGACAATGACTGAGTCATATTTGTACTTGCCTTGGAGTGACCTGAGTGCTTGTGTTATGTGGTGGATCCTAGCTCCCGACAGGCAGCTCACCGTGGCCTTCTCCTTGTTCAGCCTGGTGAGCGGGACTTCAGTGTGCCTGACGATATAGTCACCTATTACAAGTGTATTAGGTGTGTTGTTTAGCCTTAAGGGCTGTGACTGCTCAGCACACTGGCTTTGTGAGCTATGTGTTGCACGTATTTTGTTTTGGGGTATTGGTTGCTTGGGTGTCTGCTTTGGAGGTCTCTGCTGCTTAGGCAGATTTTTATTTAGAGCCTCCGAGTATGTTTTTGTCTGTTTATGTGTTTGGTTTGCTGTCGTGGTAGGTCTATGTGAGACTGGAATTGTAGTGAGTGTGGTTCCCTTCTCCTCCTAACTGGATATGCCATTACTGAGTTGAGAGAGCTTAGTCTCCAGTTTGGCTATATGGTTGCGTCTCTCACATGTGTTGGAATTTGTTGGGAGGAGGAGAGGGTTGTCTGTGTACTTGAGGCAGTTGTAACATTGCCTCAAGATTCCCAGATTCACCAGCTGGACCAGAGAGGAGATTCACAACTGACCTTTGGACATGCTAGAATAGTATTGGGAATTCCTTTATAATTGAAAAAAGGGCCAATGGAGAACAAGGTACTCAAGGGGAGTTTGTGAGGGTGTAGTGCTTTTACTTTTTTAGTGCTGACTTATATAATTGCTTTAGTGAGCAAGTGTCAGGCTTTAGAGTAGGAATAGGGTGTTTATTATGAGAACTAGATCAGTTCAAATGGAAAAGGTGAAGAGCAGACTTTGTGGTGCCGAGAATGGTTTAAACCCAATTAAGCAGAGCTGCCCGATGCTGCGCTATGCGCAAAATTGTGCAAAGCCACGCCAAAGCGGGTTTTATACAGGGAGACTTGAAAGAGCTAGAAATTGGCCCAAAACGCCCAATAGACTACCAGATTCTTGTACTGGGAACACTCCTCCAGGGATAGATAGGCTGCTCTAAGCTCCCCACTGCTACTGGTGAACAAAGAAGCCTCCCTTTATCCAAGAAAGGAAATGGGAAACACAGAAACTTTCCAAAAGTCCAGAATACAGCAAAGCCTGTATTTGGACTACTCTAGGTCAGGAAAGACAGGAAACAAGGATTTTTTTTTGTTTTTTTTTTTTCTTTTCTGCAACAAACAGCAGGAAAATGCAATAAATATGTAACACAGGCTAGCACACTTGAATGTGTAGCCTCAACAGGTAAATGCAACAAACAGGACAAACTTTAACAGTGCAGGTGCAAAAACAACGTTAAACAGTTAAAAACAGTTCAAGAAGCAGAAATACTTGCAGTTTAGCTAGATCGGACAGTCACCCAGGTAGTAGCAGGAAAAAATCACTTTTATAAGGTTAGCAGACACTCTTTTAGCCTCTCTGCTGCTAGCACCACTCTGCAGGACCACGAGGAGCTTGGCTGAGTAGTAACAAGCGCAAAAACTGCGCCAAAGCGGGTTTTATACAGGGGGACTTGAAAGAGCTAGAAATTGGCCCAAGACAGCAAATAGACTACCAGATTCTTGTGCTGGGAACACTCCTCCAGGGATTAATAGGCTGCTCTAAGCTTCCCACTGCCACTGGTGAACAAAGAAGCCTCTCTTTATCCAAGAAAGGAAATGGGCAACACAGGAACTTTCCAAAAGTCCAGAATACAGCAAAGCCTGTATTTAGACTACTCTAGGTCAGGAAAGACGGGAAACAAGGATCATTTTTTTTTACTTTTTTCAAGCGCAAAAACCATGCCAAAGCGCAGTCACCTCGGAGGAGTCTGCATGAGACTGAATAGCGGGCCAGTTTTTAGCCAATTTGTGCAGGGTAGATGTTTGAGGCCCTGGATTCTCTTGGTGTGGTCTCTCCAGTTGCTGCATGTGCTTTGTGAGGTAATTGACGAAAAGGGCATTGTGCTGAATAATGGGTCCTATAAGGGAAGAATATAGGGATGTTATGACCTCCTTGTCCCTGAATGAGATACCCTTACTAATAAGGTGGGCCTTGTAGAAAGCTTTCCTGTAAAATGGAGGCAGCATGGTGGTCAAAAGTCAATTTGCTATCAACCTGGGTGCCCAAGTCGCTCATGACTGATTACATGCTTAGAATCTTGTTATTAATGTGATCATTTTTGGGGACATCATTATCCCCAAAGGGAAACATTATGCATTTTTTGCAATCAGCCTGAGTCCATTTTGTTTGTGTGAGACCCTCTTGGAGGATGTCCACATCACTAGGGGAAGTGATGACAGTACCCAGATTGCAGTCATCTGTAAACTTGGTCAGCCATAGCCCACTGGTTTTGGACTGCACCTCAGGAAAAGTATATCTCAGGCAACACAGGACCCAAGATCACTCCCTTGGGTACTCCACTCATTACAGGTCTATTGACTGAAATGGCTTCCCCAATTTTGACTAGGTGGGTTTTATCAGTGATCCAATTTTCTACCCATCTGATAACATATGGACTGATGGCTAGCCGAGATAGTTTATCTATTATACCTGGGTGGGTAATAATATAGAAGGCTTTGGCAAAGTCTTCGTAGGCAGTGTGCACCATATTCCCCTCATCCATAGCTTTGGTGACTGTCTCAAAGAAGTTGACCAAATTTAACAGGCATGACCTCCCCTTGATGAAACCAAACTGTGTGGGATCGAGTGTTTGGAGGTTGCCAATGTCCTTGTTAATGAGGTCCATGATAATCTGCTCCATAACCTTGCAGATCAGGCTAGTTAGGCTGATGGGTCTATAATTTCGTGGATCGGTGGATGCTCTACCTTTGTGCAAAGGATGTCTTCCACTTGGCTGGGATGAAGCCGGTACTCAGGCTTTGGTTGAATAGGGTGATAATGACAGACATTAAAGTTTCATACTTATTCTTTAGAAAATGGATGTTAATTCAAAATGATCAGTATTCAGAAAACATTGCCATATCGCAGTAAGTGAATTTTTGTGACAAGAAGCCACGCACAGAGTGTGACACATTCATCAATGCACACACTACTAGCAGTAACTGAACAGCAGCAGAGTTGTGTGCCAAATATGCTGATAGCTGTATAATGACAAGATAAAGAGAAATATTATTAATATAAATACTCTAGTGTGTGCAAATGAGGCAAATCAAATGGCAGAGTGATTCCAAAATTAATAAACAGCACATCCTGGTGCTGTGCATGCCATAACAATGAATAGCATGGATTCCTTGAAGTCATGCTGTCGCACTTGTGAACAATATTAGAGGTTGCCACTACATTAGTTAATGCGTATTTCCAACATATTGTAATCAAAACCAGCAGCCACAACATTATTACCTCTGGAGGTGCTATATAATCTGAGCTTGCTTAACTTATCATGCACTCCATGGCAGTGACATTGTGGACCACTACTGAGTGGATAGGAAGACCATACAGGACATAGTGGATATGTGTCATCCTCATCTGCAGCCTTTTGGGAGTCAAGGAATGCCTATACCTGTGGATACCAAGATATATGTGGCTGCAGATACTTTACAGCAACCAAGTCAGGATACATTGGGTGCATCTAAGGCATCCACCATGAAAATACACCATCAATTCCTTGATGCCATGTTGTAGCATATTGGAGATCATATTTCATTTCTACTTACCACATTGGACAGAGTGAACACTAGGTGGGTATTTAGCCAATTTCCTTGAGGTTCAGAGAATCATAGACTGATCCACATTAAAATTAAACCCCCTTCCTGGAGAACAGTCATAGAGGTATGCAAACTGCAAAGGGTATCACTCTATCTACTGTCAGAGGGATTGTAATGCACAGGGTATCATCTACAATGTGGGTGAAGATCACCCAGATAGTTTCCATAGCTCTCACATATAACACACCTGTGAACTGTATCAGTGTTGATAGGGCTGATTTCCCACAGAGCAATCACTTTGGTGATGCTGGATATCCCTGGAACCCTGGTTAATGACATCAATTCAATAAACAGCAAATCACACCAAATGGGCCTTGAATCAGAGGAACAAGTGTATAATCCAACAGGAACAAAGTTAATAAAATTCCTCCATATGACTCAGCAGCTGAAAAATAATTGCTTTATTGGTAAAAGTAAGCGCTTTCACGTTCTGGTCCTGACGCTTCCTCAGACTTTAATAAAATCGCTTACTACTAGGGTAGTTATTAAAGACAGTGAATATACAATGAATTGACATCTAAGGTTACTAAATTGTCATGCGTGGATATGTTATGGGACTCATAATATTCATGTAGCTGTTGTAAAAAATCATGTGTATCTTTCAACATGCTGCTGGTGTTGTCAACACCTGGTCTCAACATGTTTTCTATGTATATAGATATTGCGGGATTTGTGTATCTTAAGTAAACCTTTAATTAAAGGTACTCTAGGTGCTGCTATGTACAAATAATCATAAATCTCCTTGTTGATCAGCCTACTCATGAAACAATCTAATATATCTAGATGTAATCTATGTATGATATAATCTATTAATGAAGATGAGATGGCAGTTTATGTCATCATATCTGAAAGCATATCTAGCATCATTCCAGAATAATCTGTTTTATCAAGAACAACTGTGGCACCTCCCTTATATGCCGGTGTAATAGTTATGTCCGTGTTGGTTTCTAAATCTTTCAGAGCTGTCTGTTCTAACTTGTTCAAATTGTAGAAGGGTCTACTTTCTCCCCTTCTATCATTGCTGCCATGTATATATATATATATATATATATATATATATATATATATATATATATATATATATATATATATATATATATATAGATATATATATATATATATATATATATATATATATATATATATATATATATATATATATATATTATTTTATTTTTTTATTATTTGTGACCGGGCTAGTCTAGCTGGATATATGTCCATTTTCAGTAGAGGCCCGGGGAGAAAAGCTCCACAAGTTGTGACAAGTTTAATCAGAAAATGGCAATACAAGATTAGACTACAAACATAAGTAGTTATTACAGGTTTTATAGATAATATGGATAGAAACATTTTTTTTTTTTACTATAATCATATGAAAACATATATTTACAAAGTTTTCTGTACAGTGAAAGTTAACAAGGGAAAGGTAAAGGAAAAAAGTAAGGTTAGTCTGGGTTAGTGCAGGCGCAAAGCCAGTGTTTATTGAGATACATTTTCAGTTGTCTTTTGAAAAATGGGAAAGAGGTCAAAGATGAGATATCAGAGGGTAGTTTGTTCCATATTTTTCCAACAGAGTTGGAGAATAGACAGTCACCTGCATAGTTATTGGGTTTGGTAATATTAATCTGTAGTTTGTTTGAAGAACGTAGTTGCCTCAGGTTATTATATGGTGAAATAAGGCTAGAGAGTATTGGTGTATTGGCTGGATGGTATAGTATCTTGTACGCTATTAAAAGCTGTTGAAGTACAAACTGGTTAGGAAGTTCAAGCCAGCCTAGTTCTCTTAGGTTCAAGCAGTGATGAGTACGAAAAGGAGATCCTACTGCGAATCGAGCAATGTTATAATAGGATGTTGCTAGTTTTTTGAGGTTGTTTTTTGAGAGATTAGTGTAAATGGGGGAAGCATAGCGAAGAGTAGAGATTAGGTGAGATGTAGCTATGGTAGACCTTGCTGCAGGTGTAAGGAAAGGTTTGATTCTGTAAAGGGATCCTATTTTTTTATTAACTAGTTTTATTGTGTTGTTGATGTGAGAGTCAAAGTTGAGATTATTACCAATAGTTATTCCTAATAATTTTGTGGAAAGGTCAGGAGAAATAAGAGTACCGTCAGTGGAAGTGAGAGTGAAGTATAGTGGAGTAGACTTACGGGTAGGTGAAAAAAGTAGCAGTTTGGTTTTGTTGGGGTTAAGGAGTAGGCAGCGGTGAGAGAACCATTGTTCTACAGTATTAAAAGCGTTTTGGGTAAGAGACTGGAGTTCAGTTGAGCGGTATCTGTGCAGATTATAGTAGAGTCATCTGCATATTGTATGCAGGTAGTGTTTGGGATAGCTGATGGAAGGTCATTAATAAAGATAGAAAATAGAAGGGGGCCTAGGATAGAGCCTTGAGGTACACCTAAAGAGATAGGAAGGAGATTAGATAGTGAGTTTTTCCAGAGTACTGCCTGCTGATGGTTTTCTAGGTAAGATGTAAACCAAGTTAAGGAAGGAGGGTCAAGTGAGAGAGATTTGTATGTGCAGAAGAAGTTTATGATTAACCATGTCGAAAGCTTTGGAAAGGTCAATGAAGACTGAAGATGATAGATAGTTATTGTTACGGTTAGTGTTGATGGAGTTAGTAAAGGAGAGTAAAGCAGTAGTGGTACTGTGGGAAGGTCTGAATCCATGCTGACAGTTAGCAAGTAGGCTGTTGTTGAGAAGGTGGTTAAGTAGTTGTTTATGGATACATTTTTACATGATTTTAGCTATTGGTGATAGAAGTGCTATTGGTCGAAAATTAGAGAAGTCATTAGCGTTTCCCCCTTTATGTAGTGGGATGATATGGGATATCTTCCAAATAGAGGGGAAGATTCCTTCATTTATAGATCTATTAATCAGGATGGAAATAGGGTAGGCTAAGGCTTTGGCTCCTATTTGCAGGAATTCTGCAGGTAGTTTGTCTGCAGAGGGAGTGGTAGGTTTTAACTTTTGGAGCAGTGATGAGATAAAGGAAGTAGGAACAGGTTGTAAGTGGAGGGTTGGAGGTAGATTTGATGTAGGTAGAAGCAGGTTAGAGGTATCAGGAGATAGATGACTAGCAAGAGTTTCGATAGTATTAGTGAAGAATGAGTTAAAGTCATTCGCTATTTGTGTAGGATTCTCTGGGTTAGAGTCTTGAGGGTTAGGTGTAATAGAATGGCTTGGAGATAGAAGATTATTAATACTGGCCCAGAATTTTTTAGGTTCCTTATTGGTGGTTTGTTGTAACAGAAGGTAATAATTCTTTTTGTCTGTCAGGATGGCTCTTTTTGTGCTATTTCTAAGCTGTCTAAAGATATATATATATATATATATATATATATATATATATATATATATATATATATATATATATATATATATATATATATATATATATATATATATATATATATATATATATATATATATATATATACACATATATATATATATATATATATATATATGGAACTAGGACATTTGATCAAATGATCAAATGTCCAAATCCATAATCACCGAACACATTTTAACAAAAGCGCTTTTATCAAAAAAGCGCTTTCCTTAAAGCATGTTAATAAAAAAAAAAAACACGACATTAACATTTTTGCAGGTGGGGCTTCACCCCCACTGCACCACAGCCCCCCACACCCCCTACTTTAAAATTCTCCCTCCAAGACTGCACTACAGTGGGGAAAAGGGAATTTTCCCTTAACTGCACCATAGTACAGCCTCAGCAACAGGCATACTTATGCAAAAGTGCTTCTTCGGTGAAAAGCACTTTCGCGTATGTCCAGCCGTTTGGGTTTCGATTTTTGATCATTCGATCAAAAGTCCTAGACCCATATATATATATATATATATATATATATATATATATATAGATATATATATATCTAGAGAGAGAGAGGGAGCTCTCAGAGAAGGACTATTTTCACTTGGCTTTGACCAAGAACTCGAGATATTATCTTGCATATGTTTTATACAGTATGTATGGTTTGGAGTTGTTACTACTCATTTTAGAATTTGATGTTTTGTTATAAGTATGCATTTTTATGTATGAGTGCATTTTTAGCATAAGCTGTAAATGATATATATGTTTTGCAAGTCAGTTGAGTGTTTTCCTGTTTTGAATGTTATGACATTGATCATGATGACTTTGGTGTTCAGTAGTCTTCAGTTTCTAGTTGCAGCATTGTTAACAACTTGATGGGAGGGGTTCATAGAATGGTGATGTCATAATTAAGCTTGACATTCTATAGGTTGTCTTTAATGACTACCCTCTGTATTAGTAGTAGTTGCTTAAAGTGATTTTATTAAAGTCTGATGAAGCGTTCGGACCAGAATTTGAAAACGCTTACTTTTATCAATAAAGCAATTATTTTTCAGCTGCTGAGTCGTGTGGAGGAATTTTACTAACTTTTGACATCCATTCACTATTCACAAAATGAGGCAAACCAAGGATACAGTTCTGCACATTCACAAAGCAGGAATATAACTGGATGTGTGTCTGGGTTGTTGAAGGCACTATTTTGTTTTCTGGATTCATTAGATGATGTCCTGCAGTGTGATCCTGACAAATGAGCAAAAATATTTACTGTCTGTGCAATGTTATACAATATGAATACCAAGGAAGTAGATGCATCAAGGGGGGACAATACTGACCACTAGGCAGTGAAGACAGAGTCAGATGAGAAGTAATTGGTGGAACCAGCTGCAGGTAATGGCTATGGATGCTGGCTCAGTATGCTGTGGCATGGGAAAAGAGGCATAAGCTCACACATAGCTTAAGGCTCTAAGGAAAAGAAAGTACAGCAGATACAGTACATTAAAACAAATGCATGCAAATCAAAAAGACTATGGTCACCCATGCATAGGCTAGCCACACTGAACATTAAATATATGCAACCTAAGTAGCAATGTGCAAAGGACAGGGCACATAGGTGATTACAGGAGTGCATGCGTGGATGCCTTTCACAGTGAGATGTGTGAGTGCACAGAAGATATAACAGAAAGAATGCAAGTGTGTACGGGCTGTGATAAAATGTGGGAGGGTTATAAAGGGAGAGGGTCTTTAGAGTCCCGCCATTTCAGGAAGTGTGTTTGTGTGTGTGTGTGTGTGTGTGTGTGTGTGTGTGTGTGTGTGTGTGTGTGTGTGTGTGTGTGTGTGTGTGATGTACTTGACCAGTGCTGGTGGTGTGACTTTGTGTCTGCTGGTAGATAGCCTCAGCATTCGGTAAAGCACTGCATGTTGATGTGGACAGGTCCATGGCATTCATGGTAGGACATTAAGTAACCCATGCATGCACCCACCCATGGGTCTTGCCTCAACCCGGAGTAGCACTGGTTGCAACATGCCCATGTCTAGATGTGTGCATGCTACACGTGATCAAAGTTCACTATCAGACATGCCAGTGGCACAACTACAATGACCTTTGGAAAGTCACTTCTGGGTGTAGACACCTCCACAAAAGATGTATTAGGGGAATGGCTGGTGCTGGGTGATTGTTTTCTATCCTGTCCATGGCCATGATGACCACCATCTGTAGATATAGAGATGAAACTGGGTCATAAATGGCATCTTACTCTCTGCAGGTGATTTTGAGAGGACAGGGCATATCCCAGTATTTAGTCTCACTAAACAGTCACACATGTGGGATTGCAAAAGCACAAGCCTCTGCTCTAGCTATTGTATTTACTTGTATATATCCTTTCATGTGTCCTGCATGCCCTGCATTAGCCTGACCTATTTTGACATGGTTCTAGTGGTAGTTCCCTGTACTTAAGCTATCGGCCTATACATAGGTTGGGTTGCTGCCACTGACACACCAGTTTCAAAGGAAGGGAAGTAACTGAGTCTACACTGAGATACAATAATCACTAACTCCCACTGCCTAATGGAACTACTGGCAGATCCTGATATGTGCCCAGTATGATGTCTTGCAAATTTCTGACTGATGGTGTCCCCATTAACTTCTCCTCTTTGTGTGATGTGTGTTTCCTGGGTGCCCACAGACATACAGATTGTGTCCATTGAATATGCAGGGGCTATAGTGGTCACATTTTCTGTGTCTAGCACACTCACAATACTTCCAGACTATACCAGCTCATGCCCACCATCATCCTCAGATGCCTCAAACCTTCTGATTTCAGGCAGTGACAGTTCCACAGTGGTTCTGTCAAATAAAGAATCACCTATAAACACAGCAAATTATGACAAACTGAGTAAGTAAAGCCTGTTACTATATGTATACTGTTAAATGTGGTGTTGAAACAGTAGCTCAAGAGTGCCACACAAGTAAATAGATTATCTTGGACAGTGGGTTGTGCTGGTGTAATCCTGAATGTCCTTACATAACACAAACAGACAACATGAATAACTGCACCAAAAAAGGAATGATTGTAAATGTGCTGCAGAAGAAACCTAGCTGTGTATACCTGGATCATATTCAATAGATATTCTTAGTGTCCAGTGAACCTCGTCCCTAACAGCCAACACCACACTATGGGATCAGTCTGAGGTGTCAGTGGACCTGAGGGACACCATAACCTCCCTTATCTCCATCAGAGGTGGCAAAAGTGAAGACCCTCCACACATCAACCTGTATTACTTGCCAAGTGGGAACCCATTGTAGTACAGCATGAATAATATGACTGGTCTACTGTCTGACCATTGCATAGGAATGATCCTGGTAAATGGTAGCATTTACATGCACCCCCCAAACTTCCAAGGCACTTTTGCAATAGACATACAAGCAAAAGAACAATGGGCCATGGAGACATTGGCCCTAGATGAGCACTGCATTCTGTGCATTTCAGAATCTGGCTTTTTAAATTGTTTCATCAGCAATCCCTTCAGTGAGTTTCTTTTTAGCTTGTCACTTAATCATTGATCTGTTGGTATGGAATAACACTATTATGAGTGTCACGAGTAGGCCCACATATCTCCTGCAGTGTATTTCCTGAGCACTTACGCCATGTTGATTGGGTGGCTAACATTTCCATATTTCTAACCAGGTTGTGCATCAAATATAAGTCACATAACAATATTGTCCAAAAACAACCCACAGTACAATATATGTATTAGTGCAACTCTCCATGATAGCATAAATGTGAACTGGTATTCTGATGAACACCTTGGAAAATGTGGTGGACTAATACAGGGTACAACAGTCCATTTATTTAACATACAAGCGCTACAAACCCACTTTGAATCTGAGGAAGTGCACATGGGTGTTTTCCCCTTAAGCTACACAATTCTTCTGCACAGCAATTGCATTTAATTACTTCACTCAGTTAACTTTGTTCAATAACTCCTTGAAAGCATTGTTAGAGCTTTATATGTGGCTAAGCAATTAAACAGCTATCACTGCACAGCAGTTATGTACGTTAAGCTGAAAAAGTTGAGACGTATTTTAATAAAGATTAACAGGTGTGCTCTGTCAATAAAGTGTTGAGAGCTGTAACTATATTGCTGCTCCAGGTCTTCTTCCATAATGTAATGATGATCAGTGATGTACTTCATGTTTATAACAAACTAATTCTGGTGTCTGGGCATGATTTTGAAGATGAGGTCTCAAACCAGATATGTTTCTGAATATCTCCATTTTCACATCACACATACTGGCTAAGCTTCACACTAAGTTCTATGCCATATCCCACACATGATTGGATATCTGCAAACAGCACTGCACATGCATGGGTCAGCTCATGCCTCTAGATAGATATCTGTAATTTCAGATAGTAATGCATAGCTCACTTCCAGCATATAACAATACGCTGGGCTGCCATGTTTCACACCTAACAGTGCTATATTGAAAGACTGTCATGCATTACTTTTATTGAGCTTGTCTACCATAAGTTGTGCAAATGAGCATCTCCCACATTGCACAACAGATGGCACATATGAAAACAGGGGGGGACAGTGAATATGCAAACGTTTCTCTCTGTAAATGGTTATACATACTGCTATGGTATCTGAGAGAGGCACTACTGATGAATTCCAAGCACGGAGGTGGTATGTTGAGTAAACCAAAATATTCCTCCACCAACTGCAGTAAACATACAGTACAAGGCTGATGGATCAGGGCTATCATGGCCCTCTATATAGAATGCAGGCTTGAAAAGGCTTGGTCCAAGGCCTTTCACATGTCACATTAATACCCTGTAATGGTGAACATTGTCATCATCATTACAGAGACTTAAAGAGGGGTAATTTCAACATCCTGGGCTGAGAGAAGGTAGAAGTCATGACATACCCACCATCTATGTATTTGAAGTAATCCCTGGCTTGCATCTACATGCAGACTATCACTGTTTGCCATGCATATGTCTAACTGTACAAGGAAAAAACTTCAAAGACCAATGCACGTTAGGTTCAAGCAAGGCACCCTTTATTACTTGCAGCAAGGAGACAGAGCATGTAGGTACAAGATTTGTCTGGCTCTTCGATGATCAGTATGTTATCCTTATATAGTTCTCTTCATGTCACACAGAAAATGTTACTATTCTATTGCTGACGTAGTTGGACACAGCTTTCTGTATGTTTCACAGAAATTGTTACCAGACTTATTGCTGACATGGTTGGATTATTTGCTGTCTTGCAAAAACATTTTGAGAAAAACAACCTGGCCTTGGGCTTATTTTAGCCCACCTTAACTTTTCAATTCTTCAATTGTACAGTTCTAATACATGTGTTACATTTTGTCTAGATTCAAGGTACATCTCTAGCTTTAGTACAAGTAATGCTGACTATGGTTTATACTTTCAAGCATCTATTGTTTTCTTTATCAAAGCTTCTAGCAGCTGCATATTTTCTCATGGTATAAGCAGAAATGAAATATCTCTTTGTTAAGTCTCATGACATTAGCAGAAATGAAATGTCTCTTGTTAAGTTTCTAATAGCTGTGCAGATTCATGCAGTGTGAACAGAATAAATGTATTAACCCTTTTAAACCTCGAATGCACTAAGCATGCATATTATTATTATATATTTTTCTAACATTTCCCCCCTTTTAATACTTTTATTCTACTTTCAAGATAAGCATAAACAGTTGTTTTCTTCCCCTAACCTCTTCCTGCTCTGGATTTGCAGTTAAGAGAGTCATTCAGTTTAAGCTCGTGAAAGCATTTTCAGTTTTTTAGCAATTCTTCAAGTTCAGCATCTTGGTATAAGGTTTCTGAAACTGAAATATCTATAACATTTTTAATCAGTCTTTTTATGCAGGGGATGCAGCAGCACATACATACCACCAGTAGGATTATTCCTACACAGATGGCAATCAGAATGTTCATCAGGATGCTGCCCCAACCCCCAAACAATTTCTGGAAAAAGTCCGTCAAGGGATTTGGTCCTGGTTTGGTCATGGCTGACACCTGCTGAATCACCTCAAGATGGTTGTCTATCTCGTGTTTGTGGTCAAGAATATACAAACAGCACTCCTCCTGGATTAAAGTGCATGTACTTCCTCTCGCCACTAGGGTGAAGTCAAGAGCCATGTGAGTTTGCAGCACCACTTTTCTCATGGCAGTCAGTTCATCAGTCACCAATTCTAGGGCAGAAAAGGTTGCATTGCTCATTATTTCGAGAAGCTTAGACAATTTTCTCAGTTCCCAGATTGATTTTGTTGCTCCATATGCTGGCAGTACACCTGCCCACGATATAACAGTATCACTCAAGTCCATGTGTGACAGTCCATTGCCCACAGCATGATGGTTTTTCCAGCTCGCATTGATTTGCCCCACTGGATTGACAGGCTTCTTGATTTCTCGAACATTCCGAATTTTCCCTTGAGGTAAAACTGCTGTGTGTCGTATGGCCAGAACCAGGTACCCCAAAAAACAACTGCCGGACCAATTTTCAGGTAGCCATTTATATGCTTTTCTACTGCATATAAAGTAACAATCTTCTACTTTAGTAGTAACTTTACTATACCCTGACTCTGCATGAAACATTTTTTTGTCAATTATGGACAGTTGCTTATAGAGGCCAGCATTATGTTTTACTTCACCAATTGTCCTATTCATCAGTTCAACAAATGAATCATATGTCATGTTGCAATAGGATCCGATGTTATCAGGTTTAGTGTAGCATCTATAGGGAACAGTTACATTGCAATTGCTCCAACCCACCTTGACTGTATCATTCTTATAAAAACACACAGTTCCCTTCTGTCGAACAGACAAGTGCAATGCTACTTTATCTTGTGATGTGACATCTGATGTATCATGAATTAGGTTTTCCCAGGTCTTGTTGGCTCCTAGGGGAACTGAAGTTAACAGTAACCCCCCATATGCTGTTGGTAAAGCTGTGCAAATCCAGCAATTCGAAACATTGAAGGTTTCAGCATACACATATTTGATTGCCTGGTAAGTGTTAAAGTTTGGGTGCCACTCTGCATGCTTGTTCAGTTCAATTGTAGCTGAGAAAAGGAATGGCCACAACAAAAAGATTATTATCACTAGTACAGTCAACAGGATGGTTATGCAATATTTTTGTGGAAATGATTGTTCTGCATTTCTGTTTTCGCCTGCTCTTCCAAGTAGGTGTATTTGGATCTTACTGGATTCTGTCATTTTTACTTTGGACATGTGCTCTTACTCTCTGCCCTAATAGGACCTTCAGCACCGATGGTTTCTTACAAAAAGTACAATATCCAATCCAGTAGCAATAAAGGCTCTCCTCCGAACACAATTCACCAAGTTACTTCTCCAAGTTGTATCTCCAAGATAGTCCAAAACAACAAAATAAATTAAAATAACATATAATTTATTGTATAAACAAACAATAGGACAACTGATTTACCGAAAGCAAGGCAACTCACAAAAAGTACAATATCCAATCCAGTAGCAATAAAGGCTCTCCTCCGAACACAGTTCACCAAGTTACTTCTCCAAGTTGTATCTCCAAGATGGTTTCTTCACAGGGGTTGAGACGGATCAGTCCTATTGATTTGAACCCCCTTTGTAGCCAGACTTTGTGCTGAGGGCCCCGATGGAGAGGTAAGATTTTTGTCCAGCTCAAAGTTCTTAACCAGCTTGCAGTGCGTCAGGTGTATTCACGAAGCTCGTTCCGCTATCTTGACTGCAGTGGGTGTCGAAAGAAGCACCTGGTAGGGACCTTCCCACCTTGGCGAAGCCCAATTTTTTCACTTGATAATTTTGATCCACACCCAGTCTCCTGGCGTCACTGCCACTTATGATGTTTCGGTTTGTTTTCTGTCTGAAACAGAATTTGACCGCAACAGATGTTTAGAACTCAACAACTTTTTCATATATTCAGCTAGTGTAAAATCAGCTTCCTGGTCTGATGACATGAGAAGTTTTCACTGGGGTGTATAATAAGCCCTTCCAAATAGTTTTCCAAAAGGAGTCAATCCTTTTGCTATAGGGACAGTTCTCATGCTCAACAGTGCCAGGGGTAAACAATACAACTAAGTTTTTCCTGTCTCAGCTATTAATTTTCTCAATTTGTTTTTTAGTATACCATTATGCCTTTCAACTAGCCCTGCAGATTGCAGATGGTATGCACAATGATTTTTTATAGAAATACCAAAATGCTTACTCAACTGCTGTATGGTTTGATTTACAAAGTGTGTACCATTGTCACTGTAGATTCTTTCCGGAATATCAAACCTAGGAATTATTTCCTTGACAAGTACTTTTGCCACCGTAGCTGCATCTGGATTTATGGTTGGAAAGGCTTCCACCCATCTGGAAAACATATCTACAATGACAAGACAATACTATTTATTTTCACATTTGTTCAATTCTATGAAATCCATACAAATAGTGTGAAACGGATATGGTGGTGTGGGGTAACTCCTTTGTTTGGGCTTTATCGCCTCCTGTAAATGATGTTTGTTACAAATCTGACACATCAAACAAAATTTTTTAGAGTAGTTTATAAATCCGTACATTGTGAACACCTGGTTCACCAGCTGTACCATCCCCCCTGTTGAGACATGGCACTGCCCATGGCTCAACAATGCTGCATTGTGGAACAAATTAGAGGGTAGTATCGGTTTTCCTTCTCTAGAGATGTACAGCCACTTTTTGAGGATTGCTCCTTGTTTTATCCATCGCTGTTTTTCAGCTTGCGTAGTGAGTGTCTGCATTGTTTTTAACATATTTAGATCTAAAGTTTCAGAGGGTTGTAATTCCTCATTTAAAAGAAATACTTCTGTGGCTGCTTGTTTTGCAGCTGTATCAGCTCTCACATTACCTTTTGAAAATCCTATCTTGTTGCTTGGTGTGAGCTGTGCATTTACAAATGGCTACTTCCTGAGGTAACCGAATAGATTCTAAAAGATCTAAAATAAACTGCGCATGATTTATAGGTTTGCCAGTAGATGTTATCATTCCCCGGTTTTTCCACTGTCGCGTAAAAACATGTACAGTAGAAAAAGCGTAGTGGCTATCAGTAAAAATGTTTACACATTTACCCTTTGCTAAGGTACATGCCCGTGTCAGGGCAATCAATTCTGCTGCCTGTGCAGATAAATTGTGTGGTAAAGGTTTTGCTTCTATAATCCCAGTATCAGAGACTACTGCATATCCTACTAGGTTCTGTCCTGCAGGACCCCTTTTGCACGAGCCATCCACGTAGTATGTCACCTCGGCATCATCCAAGGGGACATCAGTGAGATCTTTTCTAGGTAGTTTTTGCTCAATTACCTGCAGGCAGCCATGCGGTGTGCCATCTGCAGGGGTCGGGAGCAGAGTAGAAGGGTTTAAAGTCATGCAACGTTCAATTGTCATATGAGGTTGGCTCAATAATATAGTCATACAGGAAAGATGCCTAGCAGGGGAAAGATATGCCACCTTTTCTTGCAGTAAAATAATTGCGACTGCATGAGGTGCTCTCAAAGTGAGAGGGTGGAACAAGACTACTGAGGCTGAAGCCTGTACTGCCATTGCAGCTGCAACTACTGCTTGTACACAGTGGGGTAAGGACTGTGACACTGGGTCTAGTTGTGATGAGTAGCAAGCAATGGGGCGTTGCTTATCCCCATGCTGTTGTGTTAACACTGATGTCATGTAACCCTGCTTGCAATCTACAGTTTGGAAAAAACGTTTATGGTAGTTTGGCAATCCCAGAACTAATGAGGACACTGTTAACTGCTTTAGTTTACATAAGGCAGATTCTGCCTCTGGTGTCCATTGTAACAAATCCTGCGCTGCCATAGGCTTCTTATATATAAGGTCAGTCAAAGGTGCAGATTCCATGGCATAGTTTGGAATCCAACTCCGGCAAAAAATTAGTTGTACCCAGGAAGGTCATCATTTCCTTCTTGGTAGTGGATTTGGTGCTTGCAAAATTGCTATTTTTCTGTCCTCATCTAACGTTCTACCTTCCTTGGATATTACATATCCTAGGTATTTGACCTGTTTTTTCCAAAGCTGAAAGTTTATTTTTATTTACCTTATGTCCCTCAGTGGCTAAAATTCGTAGATGTGCTATGGTATCTTCTCTACAATCCTGCTGGGTGGGGGCCGCCAGCAAGATGTCATCAACATAAAGTAAAATCTGACTGCCTCTTGGTGGGGTGAATCCCGCCAAGTTGCTTGCCATTTCTTGTGGGAATATCGTTGAACTTTCACAATATCCCTGTGGTAGTCGCGTATATGTATACCTTTTCCCCTGAAATGTAAATGCAAACCAATACTGGCTGTCAGGGTGTATCAGCATCGAAAAGAACGCGTTGCTGATGTCTACCACAGAAAAATATTTTTGCTGAGGTTTCAAATCATTCAACAGGGTGTGTGGGTCTGGCACCGTGGGTGCTCTTGGTATTACTGCATCATTTATGGCTTGTAAATCCTGGACCATACGCCATTCTCCATTGACCTTTTTAACTGGAAATAAGGGTGTGTTACATGGTGAATCAGGAGATTCTACTAATATCCCTCCTTTAAGTAAGGCCGCTATAATAGGCTTTATCCCTGCCTCTGCATCTTTTCTTAAGGGATACTGTCTTTTTTGTGGTCTGAATGCTGACTTTGGTGTGATAGTAGCTGATCCCGCTGTACGAATGAGTCCTACATCTGATTTCCCTGTTGACCAGAGAGTCTCTGGTATGTCTTGTAAGGCATTCTCTTCCTCCTTTAATAGGAGTGTCAATCAGCTGTCCTCGCTAGACTGCAAGTGCACAGCTGGGTTGGTCTGAGTTATCCAATTCAACTTTTGTACTTATATTCCTTGTTCTGACAGTTCTAGTTCTGTCTGTTTTTCCCATCTCGTGACTTTTTCTTCTAGGTCTGCCCATTCTATATTTCTGTTTTTGGTTAAACTAACATGTGGTAATAATCAATTAGATTTATAAAGTGCAAAGAACTCCTGGGGCAATGTTCAGCTGGCTACACTGTTCCCTTCTGTGTCCCAGTACAGGTTACGCAATATCAATCTGTTCGCATGATTCTTAAATAACCCTTGCTCATATTCCTTATCAGGTCCTGGTATGTTGCAATAATACAGGGTACAGTGCAACAGGTGTTGCGTATCAATGGCAAGGGAGGGGAAATTGCTGATGGCTAGGTTCATTAACTCTTTGGTCACAGTCCCTGGACCAGTCGTAACCAAGTCCTGGCTGTACCAAAAAAACATTTCGCTCTCTGATTGCACTGCAAAGGTGTTAATTTGTCACCGTGCTTCCATATCCTGCATGGTTGGGACTACTGCTATACCAAATAACTGCATGAGGTCTCTGCCCAAGAGGTTTACTGGGCATTTTGCAAAAACTACAATTTTGCTTATTTGTGTCAATCCTGAAACTGGATCAGTTATTGCAATGTTATGGGAGAGAGGCTCCCAATACAGCTGTCCATTAGCTGCTTTGACCAGTATGTAATCAGGTGACTCTGTGTTTTCTGGCAGTTTGGAGGGGTGTATCAGGGTTCGTGATGCCCCTGAGACACACAAAAATGTGATCTCCCTCCCTTCTACCAAGAGTGTAACTTCTGGTTTTGTGTCTGCTAAATAGAGATCCAAGCTCAATAAAGCTAGGTCTAATATTTCATTTTCTTCATTGTCACTAACTTCCTGCACTTCCTCTACTCCCTGTATCACATTCTCATTTGTCCTTTCTTTGCTAGCCCCTTCTAGTGATTCTTGACTACCATACAGTCAGTCCTCACCCTCCTTGTCTTCCGTTGTTGTCTTCTTGTTTTTCTTGCAATCCCTTGCCAAATGTCCCTTTTTACCGCATTTAAAACATTCTCCCCTTTTTTTCCACCCTTCAAAGTCCTCTGATCGCTGATCAGATTGTTTGTTTCCCTGTGCATTTTTCTTGCCCTTTTTCCCAGACTGTACTACATAAATTTCTGCTCCATCTTCTACAGAAAATACTTGAGCTTTCTTTTTCTTTTTGCTATTAAAATGCCTTTTGGCATGCCTAGCATATTCAAGTAATGATTGTAACCTGCTTGTACGATGGTCTACCATGTGTTTTGTAATAAAACTGCTTATAGGCGTGCTACTGCCTTTTAAAAATGCATTCTTTAACTGCTGTTCATATTGGGAATCTTGTGCTTGATCTTCAGGAACCTGCATTCCACAGTGGTTATTAAAACATTCTAACAATCTGGCATAATACAGATCAATTGTTTCACCTTCTTGATGGATGCATTGATTAATGCAAGTCCAGTCTGCCCTAGGTTTCCATTTTTCAGAGATGCAGTCTGTAAGACCTTTTACTCTGGTGTCAAATTATGCACTGCTATGTGGGAGGGGTCTTTGTGCAGCATCACGGGGATTTCAGTTCCCACTAATCATGTGCCAATCTGGCCCTACAATTTGTCTAACTACTTTTTCTATTTCTTCTCCATTTAGGTTATAACTCAACTTCATTCCTTGTAAATCTTCTAAGAATTTTCTGAAATTAACCTTTGGATGGGGAATTCCCTCAGTGGCTTTCCGGATATCTTCCGGAGTCCAAGGTCTATACACTAAGATAGTTGGGTCCTGATTGTCTTGACCTGCCTGAGGATTGGGTACTTCTATAAGTGGGCATATTTCTTCTTCTTCACCTATAAATCGTGAATTCTTAACTATTTGCCATAACTTGATACCTTCTTCTAAATTACCTGCCTTTGTTCGGGACCTGGTCCCAATGGGATCTCTAATTTTAGTCAGTTTTAATTTCACAATATCTCTATCTTCAGTGACCGCAGGATATAGTGGGGGTGGACTAATCTGTTCACTTGCTTCATATTCTGGTAAGGGAGGCAGAGGTGCTGAGGCTATTACTAAGTTATTATCCTCCCTATCTAAAAACATTGCTTTTGAATCTTTGTTTTTTTGTTCCCTATGGTTTACTTCCTCCAGCCACCTGTGTGCCTGAGGAATTCCTAATCGACGTTGCTTTTTTACCCGACTCTTGGAATCATTTTTGAGCTGTTTGATAAGTTTGATAAGCGAGGATTTTTCTAATTTTCCATCGAATTCGTATTTATTAACCCATTTTGAATAATATCTAATATTGTCAGCGTGCTGCGACTGCTTATATTTTGCGTCTTCCGTTAACGGCAGGTTTTGGGGTCTTTTTGTGCAATTATTACCCATTTTGTTTTACCCTTTGATCGTTACTTAACTTCTCTTAATTTTTAATGTGGTACCACAGATTTTGTTATAGTCTCTTCAGAATGACTGCCTACTTATTCTGTTTCTCCTGATCTATGACAAGACAGTAATCTTTTTTGTCCCTGACTTGCAAAAATACAATCTGACAAAAACAATACACATCTAGTCCCTGATCTAAAACAGAAAACAGAATAAAGTAGATTCACCTTACCTGAGCCTACGTAATTGATCACCGATTCACAGAGACCCATCCTTCAGTCACAGATCAGAATGTGGCTGGCCTCTTTTGAATGACAATTCAGTCAGAGGACTTTCCATATAAGAAGAACCAATTTGTTTTTTTCCCCGTACGGTTTCAACCACCTGGCCGTCTGATCTGAGGTGAAGAGAGGGTTCCGGTCCAAAGGACCAATCTGTAAAAGGAAAAAACTTCAAAGACCGATGCACATTAGGTTCAAGCAAGGCACCCTTTATTACTTGCAGCAAGGAGACAAAGCATGTAGGTACAAGATTTGTCTGGCTCTTTGATGATCAGTATGTTATTCTTATACAGTTCTCTTCATGTCACACAGAAAATGTTACTATTCTATTGCTGATGTAGTTGGACACAGCTTTCTGTATGTTTCACAGAAATTGTTACCAGACTTATTGCTGACATGGTTGGATTATTTGCTGTCTTGCAAAAACATTTTGAGAAAAACAACCTGGCCTTGGGCTTATTTTAGCCCACCTTAACTTTTCAATTCTTCAATTGTACAGTTCTAATACATGTGTTACATTTTGTCTAGATTCAAGGTACATTTCTAGCTTTAGTACAAGTAATGCTGACTATGGTTTATACTTTCAAGCATCTATTGTTTTCTTTATCAAAGCTTCTAGAAGCTGCATATTTTCTCATGGTATAAGCAGAAATGAAATATCTTTTTGTTAAGTCTCATGACATTAGCAGAAATGAAATGTCTCTTGTTAAGTTTCTAATAGCTGTGCAGATTCATGCAGTGTGAACAGAATAAATGTATTAACCCTTTTAAACCTCGAATGCACTAAGCATGCATATTACTATTATATATTTTTCTAACACTAACACACTCCCATTTCTTTGTCCTCAGCCTCTAAAGCAATTGCAGAGAGAATGCAGCTGCACAGAAGGAATCTGAAGTGTCCCAGAGAGCACTGGAGTCAGTATCCTTGTTTCAGGTAGTAGAGATCTATGTGTTAACAATTCAGTCAGTTCTTATCACTTTAGTCAGGGTAGGTATGGGTTTTCCACAGGTTTGATACCTTACCAGTGTCCAGAGTAGTACTTTGTTTAAAAAATTAAGATTTGACAATACTAATCATAACTACAAGCAATGACAGGGTCTTTAGTTAAATCTTTACCTTACAAACAAGGTGAATGTTGAAGACATGTTTCTGATCTATCCTGTAACATTAGTGTGTTCCAGGTGTAATGGTATTAGTTTAAAGCAACTGCAACTCAGAATGTTAAGAAATACATATTTCCCAAAATAATTCTAGACATTTGTTATTTTACCTGTTATTTGTGGAAAATGCAACTTTTTATATAGGAAGTACTCTGCATAAATGGGGAAAGGCACCAACCCTTGCTGTATATTGAACTTGTGTTGTAGATTCAATATTGACTGGTAGTATTATGAATTGTTGATGCTATTTATGTCTGTGGTTGCATGGCTTTGTGGACTTATTCCTGTTGCTCAACATTTTAAGAAAATCAAGTCCTAATCTTATGTTCCCAGTGAGTTCAGTTACCCCCTTGGTAGACTATTTTGAGGTCATTCATGGTTGGGTTTTGTATTTCTTGCATGTTACAGTACAACATATAATACATTTCATGGAAAATGATGCTAGAGCTGCTGTAACCATCACACTGGTAACTATTTCACACATCTATTTTATTAATGTGCCTGGACTAATGGCATTAATGCATGTTTAACTAATGGGTTCAGTTGGATTGTGCAGGTTGCTCTGCAGCTTGAGCCTTTCACTTCTGCATTGCATGTGCTGATGGCTGTGGGTTATGTTCCCACCCCATGCTTGTTTATTGTGGTATCACACAAAGTTTCCATTGTTCTCTAATCGTCCATCTGACTACTGTGCCCACAGCAGTGTGATATATACACTAGCCTGAGGTGCATGTTTTCTCTATATTTTTTCATTTGTGTGGCACACACTATTATTGTGATGAAAGGGTTTCCCCACGTTGCTGATGTAGTTTAACCTGGACATGCATTGCATTTAAGTTTACACATGGTGAGGGCTGTGGGTTCAAGCTCCCATGGATTAAATAAGGCTACATGGTTGCTACAGTGGGCTGGGTGCTTGTTGTCCATTGCATTAGAGCGCAAATAACATACTTATGTTTTAGCTGCATTTTCCCCATATTTGTGCTTCTTTCTCTCCCCTAAACTCTTTTTTGCTATCATGTTTATTATATTTATTTATTTACATTTATTTTTTGTTTCTCTCCAATATTTTAAACAATACTCAGCAGCATCTACACCAGCACACATTACACCATCAATGCCTGTCAGCCCACTGGTGGCAAATACACTACCACCACCACTGACACCATTGTCACTGGTGTCCCCAGGTGCTTTTGTCACCATCACATCATTGGCAGCCCCTGCAGTGGCCACTGCCACCATCTCTGCTATGGATGGTGTTTTTATACAACCTGCAGGTGGCACTGAGTGTGGAGGTGACATATATGCAACCCAGCAGTAGCTGGAGGACATATTAGGGTGGGGGAGTCTTACAGACAGGCAGTTGGATGCCTGCATTGGCCGCTTTGTGACCCCCCCCTTTGGCAACTCATTGAGTAGTGCCCCTGTCACACACTTTCTCTTCCATTTGAGCCAGGGTCTAGTGATGAAAAGCTACAACTGAATCCTGACCGGCAGAGACTACAATGGTGCACCCCCCCATCCTAACCCCATTGTGGTGCTCCCCCCTTTTGTCTCTAGCCCTACTTTTCTTTGTAGGTCAATCATCCCCATCACCATTTCTTTCCTCTGTGTACCTGATGGCTCCTTCTCCATTGTCTTCCCCTCACTCATTGGGTCAGCACCTTGATTGTCCATTTCATCCTTTTCCTATATTTATGTGGTCCAGCTACCTATCCTAATCCTATTACTTTTCTCTTACTTCCCTTACTACCTTTCCCAACTTACCTTCTCTTCATACATATTAAATTGGCACCTGAATCACAAAAGCAAACTTTTCCCTCTTTCTACTCGACTATCCTAATCATTGCCTAGTTAAAGCACTTCTGTGTTCATCACTTTCCTAAATTTGTACTTTCAACCATTATTTAGACAAGCAATAAATAAGCACAAATGCATCACGTCCCTTTACTCCATCTACATAATGTCCCCTTCTTTCTTCTATATTGTGCATTGGATCGCAGAAATCATCAATGAGGTATGAGCGTGGCTATTGAGTACTGCTATTGCTTTGACTTCCCTGCAACCACATTGTGGCATCCCTCTTTCCACAACCCCTGTTGCAGCCACAAGCAGGATATTTAATGAGCTGTAGTCCTCATATTGTTTCTAAAATGTATTCAGTCTTAATGAGCTTTGGGCCTCATCTTGCAAGCAAGGTAAACAGAAGTAGGCTGTCCACAACAGCACTCGCCATCTTTCTGAATCCCAGCCAATGTGCTGCTTTGTTGACTTTTTAAATGACTTCAGAGTAATATTTTATAATTGTCCCTAACATTTTTTACCTTTATCCATCATTATTTTTGCCTCTATCCCTGATTCTTGTGTAAAGAAGTTTTGAACTATCTGGTACCTTTTTCCAGATTTAGTGTTTTCCATCTCTTCAATCAGGTCTTTTAACTTTTCTGTATGAATTTATTGCATTTTACAGTGTCAGATATTTTCCATCAAGTTGCTTCTCACACAGTCACTCTGTATATTGCAAACAGTTCTATGTTATATCAGTGAATCATACATATGTTTGTTTATGTCTCAGTTCATTATAGGTTCATAAGTTCATACGTAGGTACTAGGCTATTGGCCATAGCGCCTATATAAGCCTAGCAAAATGGTACCCTGGCATTTGCCACCCAAGAAAATTATTTTCCTGTGTCCCTATCAAGCAGAGCCACAGAAGTGATCCCTGGGGTGAATTTCCTATCTCCCATCCAATCATCAAATTTTTTCTTGAAGAGTGCTGATGAGGAGATTTCTTTAATATAGATAGGTAGTTTGTTCCAGAGTATGGGAAGTCTCTGAGACAGGAATATATCCCTCCAGCATTTTCTGTTTATTGTGGTAACAAGGTTTACGTCTCTGGAGCATGTAGCTCAGAGAGATTGGGATTTCTTTAAGTGGAGCATTTCCAACAGCTCTGAGTTTGACATAGCTTTGTATGTTAGGCAGAGATAGCCTCTGAGTAGGTGGTATGAGACGGAATAAAGCTGGAGTTTTTTTAGACGGTCTACGTAGGGCATCTGTTTGAGGCTGGTAATCCTCTTTGTGAGGAATTTTTGCAGCCTTTCCATTTGTTGTAGATGTCTTGTGAGGTACATACCAAAAGGGGCATTGTACTCTATAATGGGTCTAATGAGTGACGAGAGGGGAACAATGACCACTTTTTTCCAGGACGAGAAACCTTTTGTGATGAGGTGTGCCACGTAGAAGGATTTCCTGACTACTGGGGCAATGTAATTATCAAAGGAGAGACTACTGTCCACCTGTGTCCCAAGGTCTCTTATCAGACTTTCAGTGTTAAGTAGACTATCACCTATGTGGTAGCACATTGGTATAGAGTTTTACCAAAGGGGATGACAATGCACTTTTTGGCATTGAGCTTGAGGCCTTGGCTTTGACACCAGGCATCTATCCCAGTGAGGCCCTTTTGTAGGATATCCACATCATTAGGAGTTTTGATTATGGCTCCTGGTTTGCAGTCATCTGCTAACGTCATTAGCCAAAGACCTTCTGTGTTAGCCCGTACTTCAGAAAAGTAGATAGCAAACAGGAGATAAACCCAGGACTGAACCATGTGGTACTCCACTTGTTACTGATCTGAAGTCGGATTTGGAGTCTGCTACTTTCACAGTGTGTGTTCTGTCAGTGAGTCAGTTGGCAACCCATCTTGTGACATAGGGATTTATACCTAGTTTAGTGAGTTTATCTATAATTCCAGAGTGAGGGATGGTGTCAAAAGCCTTGGAGAGATCTAGATAGGTGTGTAAACCACCTTACCCTCGTCTACAGCTTTGATGACTACTTCAAAGAAGTCTATCAGGTTTAAGAGACATGATCTGTCTTTTACAAACCCGAACTGGGTGGGGTCCAGAGTTTTGAGATAACCAATGTCTTTGTTTATAAGTTCCATGTTGATACGTTCCATGGCCTTGCAGACCAGGCTTGTTAGGCTAATGGGGTGGTAGTTCCTGGGGTCCGTGGTGGCTTCCCCTTTGTGGAGTGGGATAACCGTCGATTTGCAATGTTCAGTGGGCAGAAAGCCTGAGGTGAGGCTATGATTGAACATGGTGCTTAGGTGGGATGTCAGTTCATTCTGTAGTTCATGTAGAATGCAGCCTGGGATGTTGCCAGGTCCCATGAATGCTGTGTTCTTGGCTTTAGTGAATGTGGTTTTTACCTGTGCAGACGTGATTACAGGAACTTTGCATTCTTCCGGTTTAGAGATGAGCCATTTAGGGGGTGAGACAGGGGTAAAGTTAACACTGAACCTCTCTCCTATGATGTTGGCAATATCAGTAGGTTCTGTATATTTAGTACATTGTGCTGTAACACAGCAGATCTGAGTGTTGCCATTGAGATTCTTGACATAGCTATAGAATGATTTGTGGTTGTCTTTAGAATCAGTGGCGATTTTTTTTTCATAACTAGCTTTGATGGATTTTATAAGGGATCTCAGCTTCTTACTGAGGCTGACCAGGGAGTTCCTCCAATCATGGGATTTTACTCTTTTTTGCAACAGTTTCTTTCTTCTGTTGTAGAGTTTGTTTATGGCAGCCACCAGATTAGCTTCCTTTTATTGGAGGATAGCATTTTGGTTCTGTTAGGGATAGCATGATCCATGCACTCATATAAGTGTTTATAAAGTGCATTTGTGTAAGTTTCAGCAGTAATACCTCTGTTGTCCGTCTGCGTGGGTGTCGTGAAGTTTGCCATTTCTGTCTTAAAAGCGTGAAGTTGGCTTTGGAGAATTTTTTTACGGCGGTTTCCCTAATGGGGGTTGGGGGAGGGATGGGGATGTCTAAGGTGATTAGCTAGTGGTCGGATCTGACCGATGAGGAATTGACCTCTGGTGTGGAACACTGATCGCCCATTTGGTAATGACCAGGTCTAGGATATTGCTGCCCCTGGTGGGGGTGTGGATAAGTTGATCCAAGGCATTGGAATTTATGAATTCCAGAAAATGTTGAGCAAAAGAGTTGGTACATGAATAGTTTTCCCAGTTAATGGTGGGGTAGTTGAAATCACCCATTATTAGGGTGTTGGGTTGTACCCTAATATTTTCCAGTGTATCAAGAAATGAGGAGTGGTAATTCTGGGGCATGGTGCGGGATCTGTTGCAAGTTACAATTTGGATTGCGGTCTTGCCCAGAGTTACTTGCACTTGGATAATCTCCGATGAATTATGCTGAGCAGCTAGCCTGGTGGTGTGGATATCCTTAATGAATATGGACACACCTCCACATTTAGTGTTTCGGTCCAGGTTAGGTGGCCAAAAGATGTTGTATGAATTATAGCCTGGTAATGCAGGGGTGCTCTCTGGAGCCTTGAATCAGGTCTATGTCACTGCACAGATGTCGATGTTCTCCATTTTAAGGAGTGCCTCAAGTGAATGCATTCTGAGGTTTAGACTTCTAGCATTGAGTAGCATTACCCTCAGATTTTGCTTGCTTGTTCCTGTTATGGTGGTGAATTTGTCATTTGAACTTTGCCTAAAAAGGCAGTATAGGGGTGGCAAGAGCCTTAACCAGTATCCAGAATCCCAAGGGTGACAGGTGCAGGCCATCTCTGGCAAAGCATCGTGGTCTGTCGATCATGTCATCCCAGGCAGACAGATACTGCATCCCCTTAGAATGACACCAGAAGCTTAGCCAATTGTTGAAGTCAATCATTTTGTCCTTGTACTGTGATATCATTCTGGGTGATGGCAGGATGCTGCTCAGGGCTAGGGTCATACCTGCCTGGGCTACAAGATCATAGAGGTCCTCCATGCCTCTTTTCATGTAGTCCAGGGAGATACATCTCAGGTCATTCACACCAACATGAACAATGACAGAGTCATATTTGTATTTGTTGTGGCATGATCTGAGTGCATGCATTATGTGGCAGATCCTAGAACCCGACAGGCAACTGATAGTAACTTTCTCCTTGTTTAGCCTGGTGAGTGAAACATCAATGTGCCTGACTATAGAGTCACCTATGACTAGAATAATTGCCATGGAAGTCATTGTTCTACTGTATTCGGCATTCATCCGACCTATCATTGAGTACAATGCACCCTTTGGTATGTACCTAGCTAGGCATAACCAGGAATTGGAAAATCCACAGAGGTTTCTCACAAAAGTAATACAGGGCATATGTAATATGTCCTATGCAGACCGCCTCAAGGCCCTATCCCTGTATTCTGTCTCCTACAGGCTTTTGAGGGGAGATCTTTGCCTGGCATACAGGACATTGTCAGCCCCCACTCTGAATGACCTCCTGCATATCCACAAAACACACAGCAACATAATTATCCATTCTAAAGGCTTAAACCTTGCCTGTGATATAAATAGGACCTGCTGGAGAGATAGTTATGTATCCCAGAGACTACTACGTCTATGGAACAGACTTCCCTTCCATGTTAAGCAGAGTTCCTCCCTAACCCAATTCAAGTGCAACTTGGACAATTGGATGGAAAATTCATCCATGTTTTGGCACCTATTTCTCTAATGGCCGGAGGTAACCTGTAAATGGCTCATCTCCCAGGCCAATGCTTACACTTATCAAGGGTGTCAAAACTTGTTAGAGATTTGGGATGCATGGCTAGACTTAAAAAAGACCTTGTGGTCATTAGCCTAGTAAACACCTATGAACCTATAGATAGAATGATGTGTGTCTGTGTGTGTGTGTGTGTGTGTGTGTGTGTGTGTGTGTGTGTGTGTGTGTGTGTGTGTGTGTGTGTGTGTGTGTGTGTGTGTGTGTGTGTGTGTGTGTGTGTGTGTGTGTAAGCTATGACATGTCTTGCTACTCAAGTTGGCTTATATCTTTGCTAGAGGCCAGTAGACCAGTGGATTGATCAGCTTCTCCCCAAAAATTGGTTAGCTGGAAGTAGCAGTTGATTTTCATCTTACACTTTCACCTTGTTCAGTGCTCAGAATCAAATTCAAACAAAGGTTAGATGGACATACTCAGAGTTTTATACCAACAATAATCTCTTCCATCCTAGCTACACGGTTTTGTAATTTGTATGATAGGATATGAAACTCCACAAAATATCCACAGACCATTTGTGCTGATGGCATAAGGTGTTTTTAAGGTGCATTTGTCTAAATGGACAAATAACTTTTAAAATACAAGTTTAACAAACAAAAATCTTTCACTGGAGTTAATGTCTTTTTAATGGTTGTGCTTCAAAATGGCATACAGATTAACTTTCTAAATACAAGATTAGCAAAACAAAAGCCGCTCTTTGTATTTTCTAAATTGTAATACTATTAATGAAACTGAAAGGACACCATCATGACTGAGATATATTTCACCTGAAACTAAAACAAGTAAAAAATGCATTCCAAATGCACATTGGGCACAGAAAACAGAGAAAGTGTGGTTTGGCCAGCTGCTGATTTGGTTACATTTATGTGGCTGTTTGATGTTAATGTTTTTATTTCCTGAGTTGTTAAACTACATGGTTTGGCTTTGTAATGAGTGTGGTAAGGTATGTAATGAATCATCGTGCAAGTTTCATTAGCCTTACTCATCTTAGTCTGCAAGCATTTTACAAAGTATTAATGGAAACCAGATAGCAGTTTCTCCATTCATGAGCCTGTATAACACATCTGTCTTCACTAATACTCATATGGCAGAGAAAGGAACAGTACTCTAAAATCATGTAGAGGATTTTCTTCAGTAATCCACAGTCAATGCCAGAAAATGTTCTGCTTCACATCTGATGGACCAGTTGAGCTTATTAGTGATGACAGAATATCAAGAAATACATGTTGGAGTGATACATGTGCAAACATTCCTCCCTGTAATGTTTTTCACCCATTTCACTTAGAAGCTTCACATTCTAGTTCATTTGAGACAGCACAGCAGCCACCTGCATTCCTGCCTCTTTTCCTCACTGTTTGTACTTATCCATTGATGAATCTGTCTATCTATTTATCTGTGTGCTTATATATGAAAATATACACACACTCACACACACACACACACACACACACACACACACACACACACACACACACACACACACACACACACACACACACACACACACACACACACACACGTACACACACACACACACACACACACACGTATACACACACACAAACGCACGCACACACGCACACACACACACACACACATATATATATATATATATATATATATAGATATATATATATATATATATAAATATATACGTATCATCATCATCTTCTTTCGGCTGATTCCCGTTAGGGGTCGCCACAGCAGATCACCTGTTTCCATTTCTTCCTGTCCTCTGCATCTTGCTCTGTCACACCAACCATCTGCATGTCCTCTCTCACCACATCCATAAACCTTATCTTAGGCCTTCCTCTTTTCCTGTTACCTGGTAGCTTCATCTTTAGCATCTTTTTCATAGGTTCATAGGTTCATAGGTTACTACTAATAGTTAGTACTAATTTTTCCCAATATACTCAGCATCCCTCCTCAGCACATGTCCAAACCAACGTAATCGTGCCTCTCTGGCTTTGTCTCCAAACCTTCCCACCTGGGCTGACCCTCTAATATACTTATTCCTAATCCTGTCCACCCTTATCACACCCAGTGCAAATCTTAACATCTTTAATTCTGCCACATCCAGCAAAAACTCCTGCCTTTTTGTTAATGCCACTGTCTCCAACCCATATAACATATCTGGTCTCACTACCCTCTTGTAGACCTTCCCTTTCACTCTTACAGGTACTCGTCTGTCACAAATCACTCCTGACACTCTTCTCCACCCACTCCATCCTGCCTGTTCTCTCTTCTTCACCTCTCTTCCACACTCACCGTTACTCTGAACTATTGACCCCAAGTATTTAAACTCATCCACCTTCGCCACCTCTACTCCATGCATCCTCACCATTCCTCTATCCTCCCTCTCATTCACACACATATATTCTGTCTTAGTCCTGCTGACCTTCATTCCTCTTCTCTCTAGAGCATATCTCCATCTCTCCAGGGTCTCCTCCACCTGTTTCCTACTCTCACTACAGATCACAATGTCATCTGCAAACATCATAGTCTACAGGGACTCCTGTCTGATCTCGTCTGTCAACCTGTCCCATCACCATTGCAAATAAGAAAGAGCTCAGAGCTGATCCTTGATGTAACCCCACCTCCACCTTAAACGCATCCGTCACTCCCACCGCAGACCTCACCACTGTCACATGACCCTCTTACATATCCTGTACCACTCTTACATACTTTTCTGACACTCCTGACTTCCTCATACAATACCACAACTCCTCTCTAGGCACCCTGTCGTATGCTTTCTCTAAGTCTACAAACATACAATGCAACTCTTTCTGACATTTTCTGTACTTCTCCATCAACACTCTCAGAGCAAAGATCGCATCTATACATATATATATATATATATATATATATATATCTATATATATATATATATATATATATATATATATATATATAAAAGGATCTACTTCAGTAGATCAAATGTTCAAATAATCAAAATTTAAATTTTTATTGAGAAGAGAAGATTGACACTTCATGATGCTGCAGCTTGAAAGGACAAAACCCCTACTGCTCATCCTCAGACCAAACAGAGGTTTTCAGTGTAGATCATGGAGCAGTGACAAAAACAACTGCTCCATTCAAACACTTCATTTAACATCAGAATGTACCATTTTCAATGCACCTACCACACCCCTGCGAAATTATATATACCAACTCTGAGATTGTACTACAGTGGAGAAAAGGGTAAATTTCCCGATCCTCACTGTTCCATGATCTCCATTCCGAAATGCTGAAATATATCCATAACTATATCACTATATATATATTTATATATCTCTATATATATATATATATCTATATATATATATATATATATATATATATATATATATATATATATATATATTTAGATGGGTAGATGTATTTGTCTGTATGACAGAGTATAGTAACAGTGATTTCAGTCTGTCAAAGTATGACATATGCTGAAGACCCCGAATTTTAGAGATAAATATGATATTAAATTATAGAACACTTTCCCCTCGGGGCTTAAATCAGGAAGTTAATGGGTGTTTTTAAATTATTTCAAATCTAGAAGTGTGTATTTTGTATTTATATTTTTATATTTTTCAGTTTTGTGTTAAGTATTTGTAAATGGAAAGCATTATTGCCAAATGAATTGTTTAATTGGATTTGTACCTGCATAAAGGTAAGGTGCCTATATGTTCTGTTAAATCCTGTGAAGGTGAATGACCAAGGTATAAGACTAATTGAATTAAATGGTTTGCACATGGAGCAGTGGATGTATTTATTTGTTTGTTGAGCATAATTTCTGTTTTGTTTGTGTATTATTATATTTGTATATGAATTACTCAAATGAATAGTTTGCCAGCAGCAATCTCTGCATTAGTAATAGATTTTTTAATGTAGAATAGTTCAGATGACTTTTACTTTTGCAAAGATAATCCATGTTGACTTAATGTATGTTATCAGGTGAATAATATTTCTTACAGTCTCATAAATGTTCTTCTGTATAAGATGTGCTACACACGGCTACATTTTCTTAGGTTAATACTAGGCTAGCTGCCCTTACAGATCATTTTCAGCTTAGCCAATTTTCCCATCAAAGGTGAGAATCAAACCTTGTATCTGGTGACTGTGAGGTAAACATCTTTACCATAATATCAACCTTTATTTTTTCTAGTGATTATTATACAGTTTCATTCTTACACAATTTCATGTAGTTTGTCCAAAGCTACTAATAAAGTGCATATAATGTATTTCTTTATAATAATAAGGGTTGTGCACTGTCAACAAAGTGGCTATAACTGCTTGTAGGGGTGGAAGGATCTCTATGGATGAAAGTACCTTCTGATTTTATCATCTGGTCATTTTTAAATTGTCTTTAATCTGTACTTCCAGGACTAGTGTGCATGTGTGTGAATTAAGTTGGAATGCTTTGTCTACTGTGTGTTTGTGTAAAACAAATTTGAAACGTGTGACTTATTTTTTGATAAAGTCATCTCAGAAGGATGCTGTCAAAAATGTAGCTATAATTGCTGGGTCTGGGGATATCTCTGGATAAATTGACCCTGGTGAGCTGATGAAATTAGAAAATCATTAGTGTATTTTTGCAGGACTAGTGTAAAGCAAATTGCAATACTTTACTGTGACCATTTTTTTTATTACACTCTGACGTGTTATGTACACAGTCAATAAATTGTTCATAATTGTTGAGTATGGATATTGGTTAATTCTAATGACAGCAGAATGAACAGCCTTTTATGGTTGAAATGTTCTAAAATGGGTACTTATATAATTATTGGTTCTTATATTTTGTTTAAGTGCTTACTGGAAAAATGTTCAAAACTACAAATTTTAAACACTCTCTAACAAATGCTGATGTATTGAGCAAGATATATAAAATAAATCAGAAAGGTGAATCAACATACACATGCTTTTATTCTCTATCCTAATAATGTATGCTGGGGGCCATTTTTTTTCAACACAGCCTGGGGCCTAAGGCACACTTAATCCATCACTAGCCAGATGCATTTTCACTGAAAGTGAGTTTCAAGGGAAGATACATTTACTGTTGCTCATACTAAGTCTGTTTTAAATGTGAGACTGTTTTCTTTTGCTTAGCAAATGGCCATCAGTGTTTGTGCTGTAAAATTTGAAAAAAAAGTTTAAATCTAAATTTCTGTAATCATTGTAAAACTAAAGAACATTCTTAGTATGCATACTAATGGGCTTGAACAGTGTTTATGGCAAGTGGGTAGAGACAGACAAGTAATGCAACAATGGAATGCCTGGGAGAGACACCCTGGTTCATTAACCTGCCTAGGGCCCCATCTGAGCATGAACTGGCTCTGCACAGACTATGTAGTGTAATTACCCCATGTCTCATTGAACTAGTTATATAGACAGCACTTGCCACCAGACACCAGAGTAGCAATGTCATCCCTGTCCCTACACTTCCTGTCACTGTGCAGCAGATGACTGACATTGTTCAAGCCACAGAATATACTGTCAGTTTCTGCAATGCTGTTGCTAATAGCTGTCTGTACTAGACAAGGTGAGTATGCACATGCCAGAGGCAGTACAAATTTCAAATGCTGTGTGAGCTTTGAATTCCTGGGAATGCTTTAGAATTCTTAGATATCTGACATGCAACAGTAAATTTGTGGGATCAGACTGTACCTCCACAGAGCATGTGAAAGGGGAGATGTGGGTGAGCTGTCCCACAGTAAAATTGCATTGGACTATGCCATATGCATGTCGACTTCATTGAAAGCCACAAGAGTCCTACCAACATCAGACATGTGAGTCCCCATTTGTGACAGTCCTTCCTGCAGTAGAGTCTGTTAAATTATTAGCACATGGTATTTTCGATACCAGTCACACATGTGCCTATACTCACTCTGGCATGCATAGTAGTAGGCTTGAATATATGTGTATATCATATAGAGATGTACATATGGTTTCTTGCATTTGCAGCTAAGAAGTACCTGAAAGGGCAGACATGCAGATGTTTTTTGGTAATTCAGTCCTATTATAGGTTCAGTAAACTGTACAGCATGGCCATGCACTGGGTATTAATCACCTGGTGTGTCCCATTACTGATACGCGGGTAGTCACGGCCAACCAAGTTCTAACATCCAAGCCACATATTGCTCAACTGATCAGATTTTTGCAGAATGCCCAGATTTTTGCCTCATAGTTTTGGTCTGTTCCTCATAAAATTTTTGGTTTTATAGAAAATTATTTAGGATTTGACGGAAGTCACAAAATAATACCAGACACTATCAGACTTCATACCCTTTAGAAAAGTCATGCTAATGCAAAAGCTGTTATTCTATCAACTTTCTAAATTTATAAGAGCAATATTTTCTTATTGGTCCAATTTTGGGGCCAAATGGTTTAGTCCAGATTTCTTGTAACAAGAGGTTTAGAGGTATGACAGGTTACCACTGGGTGTGAAGCTCTACTTGTCTGTCCAGACAGGTGTCTAACAATAGGAAGTCCTCCATCTCCATCTCTGTTAATTGCTCTGTGGTGGTGATCCATGCTCTTTGGTGGCCATACCCTTGGCTATGTCCTGTGGCTTGTTCTTTGTAAGGAGCACTATACTGGTTTTCCTTCTTGTTGTTGTGTCTTTTGGCTTTTCCCGGTTAGGGGTCGCCACAGCGGAACTCCGGTCCGCTAATGATTGGCAGTAGATTTTTACATGCTGAGTTGCCAGCTCTGACGCACAACCTTCAATGAAGGTACGCCCATTCACGCATGTCTCCACACAGAAGACGGTCTAGTGGAGAATCGAACAGGACAACGTCGTACTGTGAGGCGACAACGCTACCGGGCCTATTATGACCATGCACAGCAGTCACGTTTGGAACCAATACCTGCCACATATACTCCCAATATATCTTGTTAACAGCACTTTTGCTCTGGATATACATGCCACCTGTGTACAGAAGAGGCAGTAACACCTCTGTCTCCTGGGTGTTGAGATTTTCCAGCTATATCTACTGTCAGAGGTCCATGGCAAACTCTGTATACAAAAAAATTACATGTCAGTCGGTGGGTGAGTAATGCAAGTCCTGTGCTCCTGTGGATTACATGTCAGTCAGTGGGTGAATCAGGCAAGCTGTGATGTTCATCTACCTTTGGTCATTGCCTCTGTTCCCTCATCCTGTACTACTCTGCACAGCCACCTCATGTACTTGCTGCAGCAATGAGCATGGACTCTTTGCCACCCTTGTTGCATGTGCCTATTGGCTGTATTTACTGCTATGTACATCTTGTTAGGTCCCTGTTTTACTGCATTGCTATGCCATGTTCATCTTATTCTTTATGTCCTGTGCTTTCCTAGATACTAAATGCTTATCGTGTGCCTCATTACCATAGCTGTTTGCGACAGTGTCATATCGTGCTCTGCTGTGTTCCAACTCACAAATACCCCATGGTACCCATCTTACTGTTATTGCCATCCACCATGAGTGATAATTCCAATGATGGGATATTTTATCAGTTGTGTTTACTACGTTCAGTACTTTGATATGCAGTTCCAGAGTTACTATGTAAAATATTTTATTGCACAGACTTTTGTCTGTAATAGTTCTCACGGAAAATATCAACTTTACTTTATGTTGTACATATAGGGGCATTATAGCACTGTAATTATGCTAATGAAGCAGTTTAGCACCTTTGTCAGAACACAATGTGCAACCCTCCAAAGATGGCAGTAGCTTATGACAACTAGGCTGAAAGACAGAGCTCATGTAGACCTACGGTGGTGTGGCACTGCTATATGAACCTATGGTTGCATCCTGCTGTAACACTGCATTGTTCATCATGCAATGTTTGAATTTGTATCTGGGCACAGGTCTCCCATTTTTGCCTTGAGTGTAACTGAGTGATAAGTCTTGATAATTCATGCACTCTGGAATGTAGAGTTCCAGTATGCTATGCCAGGGAAAGCAAAGTTTTCTTGTTTTTCATTCATGGAGATTTCAGTTAGTACCTCCTAGTGAATTATAATTGGAAAGTAAGGAAGGCTGATGTCTTGCATGAGCTTGACAGCATGGGGTATTATGCCAGAGGTATCACCTATCTAGGTGAGCAGTGCCAACATTGAAATAGTTCACATTATGGCCTGCTTCAGCAATAGGAAGTAGAGGTTCATGAGAGGCAGACAACCATTTATTGAAAGCAGACACACAAACAAATAAATGAATAAACATTCTTAACTGGAAAATAAAATCCTTAATATAAGTTAAAGCTCTAGTTCTACCAATGTAATATAAGAAATTCAGTGACAGCAATGATACACAATAGATAACTTTAAAAAATATTTCATTAACAATGTGGCACTGTTAATTCAGTCATGAACTATTATTCATATATAGACTTTAGCTTAAAAAACATGCCAAATTTATACTGTCATTCAACCCTGGAGATCCAAACATGTTGATTCTAAACTGCCACACATTCTTATGCCTTGGCTTTTAAATCCTTACCTTTACAATTTCCTTGACTTTTCCAAATTAAAAAGAAAAATGTTTTAAAGTTATTGCTTTGCTAACTATACGTTCCTAAGATGTAGAGAAGTTCCAAACCTGGCATCAATTTGCCTTCTTAAAATAAAAAATTCAGAATAATGTTAGTATATAAAGGGAGATGTTGGTTATTCATGAATTAGCCACAAAACCAGGAACCAAAAACAAAACCACGAACTCCAAAAAACAAAGGTCTTCTCAGTTGGCCAGTTCCCCACTTTATTGTACAAGATAAAAATAAAAAAAACCACAAGTAAAATGAAGTGCTTTTCACTCTGGCTAAACTTCATCAGATACACAACACAGTTAAAAGTACTCTCTTATAAATCACACCAAGTGCAATCAATTAAACATGTGATTTGAGCCAATTAAGTTTTAAAGCTCTATGAACCCTAGGGTAAGGTGAATCCAAACAACTATGTAGTGCTCAGCTATTCATGAATTAAAAGGTAAACCAAATACTCATAACTATATGTATATATATATATATATATATATATATATATATATATATATATATATATATGTGTGTGTGTGTGTGTGTGTGTGTGTGCGCGTGTGTGTGTGTGTGTGTAAATGTTACTTGCAAGTAAAATATAGTATATAAAAAATGTATAAAAAAATAACAGTAATAATGATTGTTAATTAAAAAATATATATATATGGCCCTAGTGTATAAAAAACACATTTAAAGGAAGCATAAAGAACAACTGTTTCATGACCTAAATGACTGTAGTTATATAATCTAAGTAATGAACTGGTCCTATATATTTAATTTTCATCTTTCTAAACTTTTCAATTTTAGGACACATGCTAAAGAACAAAGTTTGTTCAATCCTGGGGGGGGGGGGGGGGCAAGACGCATTTACTCTTAGCTTCCACATTAGTTCTAATTTCTCTAAGAAAAGTGTAGGCCCCCCTCGCATGTCCATTGCCACATGGTCAATGGCCCTAAATTTAAATATATGTGATGGACATTCATTGTAATGGCGAGCTAAGGCATTGTCCTCTTTGTTCTTGCTGATGTTGTAAGTGTGTTCATACACACATTCTCTCAGTTTACGGTCCGTCTTACCAATATAAAAGCTGGGCAGGTTTGCATTGGGCCACCTAAATCACAGACCTAGAATTACAGTTAAAATGAAGAAAACATAGTTGTATTGCAGAAGGCTCCGAGCATAAATGTAGAAATGTAGTAGGAAAAAATCCTTGGTTCCCCCACAGCTGTAAAAATGTTAAAAACAAACTTTAATCTTCTATTGGCTATAACAAGAAGTAGGATTTATGCTGTATGCAAATCATTAACTTTGTTGCTATTGGATAGTTCTGCCACTAGGATACTAGACATTTGATACCTTGAGATACAATAATGATTGACTCACAGCAAGACACAGGAGATATGCTGTATGCAAACTAATGAGTTTTCATTGGTTATGACTATGTATCTGGAATACTGATTGGTTTATTTTGTCTTTAAATTCAGGGTGAGCACACCTAAGACATATGATCTGATGAAGGCTAATAAGCCGAAAGCGCTTATCAGGGAATTTTACTGTGCTCCTGTTTTTGTTATTTTTACTGAAGATTAAAGTTTGTTTTTAACATTTTTACAGCTGTGGTGGAACCGAGGAGTTTTTCCTACAAGAATTACAGTTCAGTCTGTGTTTGATGTTAAATTTTAGTGTACCAGTTTTAAAACTCCGACGAGTCTCCATGAACTTACATTGGTTACAGGATTCACATTTATACATTCCTGGGCTTCTACTCATGCTTAACAGCCCACCTTTGATTAAACTCTTTAAATTTCCCCCTTTTCTGTATGTAATTACTGGTAGGGGTCCCAGTTTTTGTAATAAGGCTTTATATGTTCTCAATAAGGCCCAGTTTTTCATTAAAATTTTCCTCACGTCATTTGCTTCAATTGTATAAGTAGTGGTGAAACTGAAAGAATTTTGGGTTTACTGTTGTCCCCATACCCGCTGCCCACTAGGTTCAGGGTTGTTTTAGAAAAAGTAGAAGGGATAGGAACTACTGGACAAATGTGGCCACCTCTGTCAACATGGTGTAGGATAGGTGTGAAAACTTCTAGTTCACGTTTCATTCGGACTTCAGTGATCACCTCGGTCAAGAAGGCTTCAGGATACCCCTTGTGTGTAAACGTGTTTTAACATTACACATTCTTCTACAAATCTACTCTCTTCACTTGTCATTCTAGCAGCCCACACCAATTGGCCCTTAAGGACAGATTTCTTTTGATGTAAAGGGTGCGAGCTGGAAAAGTGCAAGAAATTATTACAGTATGTCTCTTTCCTATATACAGGATGTATATTTCTGGTTAACTCTGTCCTTCTTTAATTCAATATCCAAGTAGTTCATTTTATCTTCATTAAATGAACTTGTAAATTTCAGAAAATAAGTAGTGTTATTGAAATAGTTAACAATGTCACAAGCTTTTTGGTTGTCACCTTTCAGTATTATACAAATGTCGTCCAGGAAACAAGTGTAAAAGAAAATGTTTTTGTAGATGGTATGATTACCCAGGACGTATTGATGTTCCCAGTGTGCCATTACCATGTTAGAAAAACTGGCACCACATGGTGAATCCATGGCAACCCCAATCTTTTGTAGATAGTACTCATTGTTAAACAGAAAAAAAATGTTTTCTAATGTAATTTCTAATAACACTTCTACTAGTCTGATCTCTTCAACAGGTGCTTCCTTCTTGGTCATAAAGTCAATGACCCATTCAATCCCCGTTCTGTGTGGTATTGGTGTGTACAAGTCATACACATCTATTGTCAAGAAATCGTACTCATCATTGTATTCAAATTTATTAACTTCAGCTAAAAATGACCAAGAGTCCTTGCAAAACTGCTTCTCTTGTAAAATATATTTTTTAAGGATTGAATCCACCAACTTAGCACAGGGATAAGTAATCAATTCTCTTGCATCAACTAAAGCACGCATGGGTGGGTCTTCCAATGATTTATGGATCTTTGGAATTCCAAAGAGAATAGGTGTTTTAGGACTAGGTAGTGATAGATAGTTAAACATGTTTAAGTCGGTGTGAGAGAATACATAAGTCATTAATGTATGATTTAATATTGTTGTATGCTCCATTTTATTCATTACGGCTCACTTTGGTAAATGCTTCAGTGTTAAGTATCTTTTCAATTATTTTTCATATAATCGGCTTCAAACATGACTACCAACACTCCCCCTTTGTCAGGCTTCATGATGCAGCTGGGTAGATTCCTCACATACTGAAGACATTCCCATGCTTTTTTCTGACACATTGTTCCTATTGATTGCATTATAGTGCACACACCCTAATTTAGACCTAATGTCCAGCTCACAAATAGTATCAAACAGTGCCAGCATGGGGTGTAATGGCAGATTAAATGTACTAGAAACATGAAGGTTGTTCCTATTATTCTGCACTCTGTTGCCCAACATAGCAGCTAAATTCAATTTCTTAGTATACAGTTTCAAGTCCAGTAACACTGAACTGAGGTTACTGTGCTTGACAGGAATAAATGTAAGACCTTTGACAAATAATTCAATCAGTCCTTGTTCAAAAACATGGTCGGTAAAATTGTACAACTTAAAATTACGATCTCAGTTATACAAAATAGTGTAATTACCAGTTGAAGACTCTCATTCATTTCCTCTTCGAACTGCCCGCTCTGGTGTTGTAGAGGCGGGCTACAGGCTGCTGATTCTATTTCCCCCGTTGGTGGTTCTGGCCTTATATTTAAAAAGAATGCTGCTGTTGATTCTCCACAGTAGTATGATTACCACCAAAGTCCAATGTGTAATTACTAGTTGAATTCTCAGGAAATACACTCTCTTCCTCAGTGTTATTGTGGCTAGAACCATTCAGTACATTGCCTTGCCTGATTGTCAGTTGAGAGGCTTCCTGGTTAGTGTCAGGTCTGAAGTGAATGTTAGATGCTCTGCCTGTACCATTCCATGTCTGTGAAGGGGGAGGTTTGGGATACGCCACCTGGTTATTATAGTCGTTTCGATTCCTCTGCAATTTTTTTAAGTTTAATATCTTTGAACTTACAGATTTGTTGGTTAATACTGTTAAAAATCCTACTATAATCATAGTGGTTTCTCTCAAAATCAATATTTTGATTAATGTTAGTGTCTATTTGGGCTACTTCTTCCTCTGATTCTGAGGTGAATACCCGGTAGTGTTTAGACATAAGCTGTAGAAGTTCAAGACTGTTTTTGTGAGCATTGTTCTAAAACTGAGCTCTTGGCTGCTAAGAAATGAATATATCTTATATATTATATATTATTTATTTATTTATTTATTTATTTATTTATTTATTTATTTGACATTTGTTTACCAAGTTAGTCTGACTGGGTAGAGACCCTTTTTCAGTGGAGACCAGAGGAGAAAAGCTCCAACATCACAAAAAATAGTGAATAACAATTATAAGTTGTTACAGGAGAAACATGATTAAAAAGAACAAACATGAAATACCTAACAGTAAATAACAAGGTCATTTTTTTTAAACCAGTGAGACAATAATAATAATAAAAAAAAAAATGTGCATAGTACAAATTTGCCAAAATTAAGTCAGACAGAAAATTGCATAATGAGGGTGTATATGAATGCAAGAATAAATATTAGAATACAGACAGTTATAAGCCAAGCTAGGAAGATAACAATAATGAGAGGTTGAGTGTAGAGTAGAAACAGAAGAAAATCCCAGATAGTAAGTATGTGAAAAAGCATTAAGTAGGAAATAAGTGAAAGACTACAACAATAGTAGCGGAGTGGACAACAATCTGATTAGTAGAGTTTATTCATTTTATAGAAGATGCAGCTTAGAGAGGGGAGAAGCAGGCAGAAATTACAGATGACAGAAAGATAAGTTATGTTGGGTCATTGCAAAGGCATGACCATGACTTACAATAGGTATCTTTAGTGCTATTTTAAAGGAGCTGGAGTTGGTGATAGATCTGACATGTAATGGTAGTTTGGTCCAAGCATTTGTGACGGAGTAGCTGTAGAGTAGTTTACCAATACTTTTGTTGGGCTTATAGACTTGTAGTAGGTTCTGTTAAGAACTGTGGAGAGCATGGTTGGGAATGTATGGCTGGATGAGACTAGAAAGAGAGGGGCAAAAAGATAAATTGTGTAAGACTGAATGAGCTGTGAGAAGCTGAGGCAATAGGATTTGGTGCTGAAATTCCAACAATTGTAGGTTTTTTAGGGCTATACAGTGATGAGTGTAACAGGGTAGGTTAGAGGCAAATCTTGCAATTTTGTTATAGGTAAGTTCTAATTTAGTCGGAATATTAGTTTAGAAGTTTGTGAGTACTGGGGCTGCATAGAGTAGTGTGGGGAATAGGAAGGCTTGAGCAAGGGGGAGTCTGGAGGAATGAGTGAGGAATTGTTTATGTCTGTATATGAGTCCAAGTTTTTAATGAGCCTTTTTAATGCATTACTAAGTGTGGAGATCAAACTTTAGGTGATCATCAATAGCAATTCCAAGGAGTTTTGTATGAGGTTCACTAGAGAGGGCTGTGTTGTCCATTGAGAATACAGAAAGGGTAGTTTTATGATGCTGGAGAGTTGTATGAACAAATAGGACAAGTTAAGTTTTCTTAGGGTTTGGTATCAGTTGGTTAGAAGCTATCTTTCAACTAAGTGAAGGGACTGTTGGGTGAGCGTATGAAGGTGAGTAATGTTGTCAGAGCAGGAGATGACTGTGGAATCATAAGCATAATGAATAATAGTAGAGAGTAGGAAAGAAGAATGAAGGTAATTAATGAAGATATTGAAAAGTAGGGGGTCCAAGGATGGAACCTCGGGGCACCCAGTTTAAACAGGTAGGAAAAGGGAGAAGATAGATTGCCATTTTACAGCCTGGATTCTCTTTGAGAGGTAGCTGGAGATCCAAGATAGTGAAGAGTTAGAAAGGTTTAGTGAAACTAGTTTGGACAGAAATAGTCTGCGGGAAACAGTGTCAAAGCCATGCTGAGAGGGGCAAAAAGATTTTCCTGGAGGAGTTGATCAAGGAGCTGTTTATGAATGCATTTTTCCAACATTTTTGACAAGGGCGATAGGATAGCAATTGGTCTGAAGTTAGAGGGATCAGTTGCATTATCACCCTTGTGAAGGGGTATGACATAGAATTTTTTCCAGATATTAGGCAAAGTGTTTTCCTGAATGGATATATTGAGTAATATGAATTCTTTTTGAAGCTAAAATCTTTACAATATTGATGATAAATCATAATCAGATGAACAGTGTCACATGATTGATGAAATATCTTATTTAAGAGAACTATTATGTGTCATTGATGAAGTTTTTGTTTTACATTGGGAAAATGAAAGTGCTTCCTTGCACTAAAGTTTTTACTTTCTGATTGTGTTCATTTTTCCTTTATGTTATATTCATAATGCTGAATGCATTTTAATTTAGTATTTAATTTGTCCTATTCTCATTCTGTTAAACTATGTGTCTGTGCACTGAGGTTTGGATAATCTGTTTCACAGTAGCTGAAGTACAAGAGCTCAGCACTGCAGGATGTCACAGGGCATGAGATCTGCTCCCCAGTGCTGGAATGTGCATGTCACATGTGCCAGTCCACAGCACAGCTGCTCTTGTATGTGTACCTTATATGTGCATTAATAGCGTCATAGGTTCATAGGTAGGTACTAGGCTATCTGTCCAAGGGAATTTATAAGCCTAGCCGGAGTGTGTCAGCTTTTGCGGCCCCATTGATTAATTAACTGATCCTGTCAAGCAGAGCCAATGAAGTGATCCCAGGGGTGTATTTTCTGTTACCCATCCACTCGTCAAGGTTTCTCTTGAAGAGTGTTAATGGGGGGGCTCTGCCTGATGTCATTTGAAATTTGCTCCAAAGCATGGGGAGTCTCTGTGACAGGAATCTATCCCTCCAGCATGTTCTATTTATTGTTGTGGTGAAGTTTAGCTTACTAGAGCACGTGGCTCGCAGTGACTTCAATTTCTTTAGATGGAGCATGTCCATCAATGCTGAGTTGGACATGGCTTTGTAAGTAAGGCAGAGATCACCTCTGAGTAAACGATATGTCACTGAGTACAGCAGGAGTTTTTTCAGTCGGGCTGCATAGGACATATGTTTGAAGCCAGTAATCCTCTTGGTGAGGTACTTTTGTGGTCTTTCCAGCTGTTGGAAGTGTCTTGTGAGGTACATCCCAAATGGGGCATTGTGCTCTATGATGGGTCTAATGACTGATGAGTAGAGGGGGACTATAACCTCTTTATTTCTAGATGTGAACCCTTTAGTAATTAGATGGGCCACATAAAAGGATCTCCTAACTACTTTGGCAATACGATTGTCAAAGGAGAGATTACTATCTACCTGGGTCCCCAGATCTCTTATTACCTCTTCTGTATTAAGGAGGCTGCCACATATGTGGTAGTTCGAGGCTGCCACGTATGTGGTAATTCGTTGGTGTTTTGTTTTTCCCAAATGGGATGACTTTGCATTTAGCTTGAGGCCATGACTTTGACACCAGGTGTCCATCTCAGTAAGGCCCTTTTGGAGGATGTCCGTGTCAGCCGGAGAATCAATTATGGCTCCCAGTTTGCAGTCATAGGCGAACTTGGTTAGCCATAGTCCTCCTGTGTTTGCCTGTACTTCTGAGAAGTATATGCCAAACAGTAGGGGTACCAGGACCGAGCCTTGCTGGACACCACTTGTGACTGGTTTAGAACTGGACCTGAATCCCGCTATTCTTACTGTGTGAGTTCTGTCTGTAAGCCAGTTGGCAACCCATCTCGTGACATAAGGTTTATGTTCAGGCTGGTGAGTTTTCCTGTAATACCCGAGTGGGGAATGGTGTCAAAAGCCTTGCTGAGGTCAAGGTAGGTTCATAGATTTGTACTAAGCTAACTGCCCTTGCGAGCCATTTTCAGCCTAGCCAATTATCCCTTGTGAGACTCAAAACCTGCACCTTATGTTTGTAAGGCAAACACCTTAACCATTAGGCCACCCACCCAGATAGGCTGCGTGAACCACCTTTCCCTCATCTATGGCCTTGGTGACTGTCTCAAAGAAGTCAATCAGGTTTAGCAGGCATGACCTGCCCTTAACAAAGCCAAACTGGATTGGGTCAAGTGTTTGGAGGTTCCTGATGTCTTTGTTAATGAGTTCCATGATGATGCGCTCCATAGCCTTGCAGACCAGGCTAGTCAGGCTTATGGGGTGATAGTTACCAGGGTCAGTTGTGGCCCCTCCTTTGTGGAGAGGAATAACCGCTACTGTGCACCATTCTATGGGCATGTAGCCTGTGGAGAGGCTGAGGTTGAACAGTGTGTTTAGGTGGGTCGCTAGTTCATTCTGTAGTTCATGCAAGACGCAGCCTTGGACACCATCTGGTCCCATTGATGCTGTGTTTTTGGCTTTTGAAACAGCTGTTTTCACCTGTGTGTCTGTGATTTGTGGGACACTACACTTTTCCGGTATTGTTGAGGGCCCTTTTTGAGGTGAGAGGGGGTGAAGTTTGCACTGAATCTATCTGCCAGGATGGTGGCAATATCAGTAGATTCAGTATATTTTGTGCTATTTTGCACTAGTTTAGTGCATATCTGCGAGTTGCCACTTAGATTCTTAACATTGCTAAAGAAGGCTTTGTGGTTATCTTTTGAATTCTTGGCTATTTTTCTTTCGAAGTTAGCCTTGGATGATTTCATGAGGGACCTTAGTTTCTTACTGATACTGATCAGGGATGTCTTTTCTTCTAGAGATTTGCTTTTTTTCTGAACTAGTTTCCTCCTTCTATTGTCCACCAAATTTTTTTCCTTCTCTTAGAGGAGTGCATCTTGGTTTTGCTAGGGATGGCACGATCCATGCATCCTTGTAGGTGCTGGTTTCTGCATCTTGGGCAGCATTATCCTTTAGCGTGGGGGCTGTGAAACTTACCATCTCTGTCTTAAGGTGAAGTTTTCTTTAGAAAAGTTTTTTACTGTGGTTTCCTTAGTTGGGGGTGGTGGTGGAGTGTGGACATCCAGAGGGATTAGTTTATGGTCTGATCTAACCAGTGACGGGTTGACCTCCAGTGTGGAACACCCTGTTGCCCATGTTGGTGATGACCAGGTCCAATATGTTTTCACCTCTGGTAGTGGAGTTTACCAGCTGATCCAGTGCGTTTGAGTTGATGAATTCCAGGAAGTGCTGGGCCTGGGAATTTGTACTCGAGTAGTTTTCCCAGTGAATGGTAGGGTAATTGAAATCGCCCAACATCAGGGTGTTCGGTAGGACCTTCATGTATACCAGTGTCTCCAGAAAGGTGGAGTGGTGGTCCTGGGTCATGGAGGGTGAGCTGTAGCAGGCCACAATTTGCATTGCAGATTTACCCGATGTTAGTTGCACATGGATGATCTCAAAGGTATCATGCTGCACCACTAACTTGGAGGTGTAGGTATCCTTGATGAATATGGATACACTCCCTCCTTATGTGTTTCGGTCCATGTTCTGTGGCCGAAACATGTGGTATGAGTTGTAGCCCGGTAGTGCTGGAGTGCTCTCTGGAGTCTTGAACCAGGTTTCAGTTACTGCACAGATGTCAACGTTCTCCATACTGACGATTGCTTCAAGCACGTGCATTTTGAGATTTAAACTCCTGGAGTTGAGTAGCATAACCCTCAGTATTTTGTTAATTGTGCTGTTTACAGAGGTGGGTTTGACTTTTGAGCCTTGCCTAAAAAGGCACTATGGGGCAGCAAGAGCATTTGCCAGTATTCGAAAGTCTAGGGGTGACAGGTACAAGCCATCTCTTACGAAGCAACGCGACTTGGCAAGCATGTCGTCCCAGGCTAACAGACACTGGATCCCCTTTGAATGACACCAGAAGCTTAGCCAGTTGTTGAAATTGATCATTTTTTCTTTATACTGAGGTATAATTCTTGGTGAGGGCTGGATGCTACTCAGGGTCAGGGTCATACCAGCCTGGGCTGCATGATCAGAGCTCTTCCATGTCTCTTTTTATTTAGTCCAGGGAGGTACATCTCAGGTCATTCACACCAACATGAACAATGACAGAGTCATATTTGTACTTGTTCTGGAGTGACCTGAGTGCTTGTGTTATGTGGTGGATTCTGGCTTCCGACAGGCAGCTAAAAGTAACCTTCTGCTTGACCAGCCTAGTGAGTGGGACGTCAGTGTGCCTGACTATAGAGTCACCTATTACTAGTGTGTTAGGTATGTTATTTCACCTTAAGGGCTGTGATTGTGCGGCACACTGAATTTTTGTTTTATGTGTTGCCTGGTTTGTGATGGGAAGTGCAGGTTGTTTGGGTGTCTGCTTTGGAGGTCTCTGACACTTTTGCAGGTTTTTATTTAGAGCCTCTGAGTATGATTTTGTGTATTTATGAGTATTTTTTGCCTGTGCTGTTTTAGTAGGTCTGTGTGCAGCTGGAGGTGTGGTGCAAGTGTTAACCTTCTCCTCTTGACTGTCTGTTCCAGTCTTGGGTGTTCTAATGTGTTCTATTTTTCTTGGCCTCCTGCAGGTTAAGTTCTGGTAGAGATGGTAGAGCAGTATTGGTCACCTTGGTCTTCGCTGGCTGTGTATATTGGTGTTGGGTCAACAGTTGTTCGCAGGTCTGTCTGTCAGCAGGGGGAGGGAAGGTACCCTGTTGAAATTGACCTTGAAAGATTGCTGGCAACATCTATAACAACTTCTCAGAATGAGGAGAGGATCCTCTACTGACAGTGGTCCATAGGGGTCTCCCATTATTTCTTAATGTCAATTGCAAAGTGTGATGTCTAACAAGATGCACTGAAAATAAAAGGTCTATACTTCATATCATGGAATACCTCCTGACATGGATGGCTGCATCCTGAAGCCAGCACTCCATAACCATTGAGTCACTGGAGGTACGGGCTACCCATGACACCCACCACAAAGATAAAAGATGGCTGTGTGCTGCCTTAGTAACCATCCTTGCATCTGTTCATAGCCCTTACTCTATCCACAACCAGATGTTCCCCTCCCCTACTGTGTTATGTATTATTCTTCATACTTGTTCATTGTCTAATGCTCCTCCATAAATAATTAGCCAATTTCTCACTGTTAGTGTCCATGAACCTGCTTTAATGCTCTGTGTAAATATCACCCCTTCGCTGTCTGTGTTTTTTCTTTGTATATCTGCTCCTGCTGTTCTCTTTTCTTCCTTTATAACTTCCACAACTGTTTATCACTAAGCTCCCCATTTACCCTTCTTTATATATTTAAAATAATGATCCTGTTTGCTATTTTTCTTCATTCCTAATTTCTTCTATTTGCCAATGATCTGAGTTTGTAGTTTGCAGTGCTGACCATCATTAGGCAATCTGGACTATTGAAAATGGCAGCTATGAGGTGCTTGAATGAGAGTGAGTACACAAATACACATTAACTGCACCACACTAACCTGCCAGGTTGCTGATATTCGGCACCTTTAACTCTTCTGCCATACTACTCATCGAATGAGTCAACCTAGTGCTGCTGCTTCCCATTATGCATTGCATCTATGCTAATATAACATCCTTTCCTTAGTATGTCAATAATATGATACCTTTAATACATATCTGAATAGTTTGGGGCTGAGTCATTCTACAGGCTCTATGACCTTTAGCACTTGTCACGCACATAGCACTTATTTCTGAATCTCAGCCTTACTGTATCTAGCTGCATACTTATTTAATGCCTTTTATATTAGAAAAATGATCTATGCTTTTCAGATGCATATTTATAGGAATATGCAGGAAATAAAAGCTGAAGAAACAGAGAATGCATTAGTCAGATGTATTTCAAGCTGAAAAATTAATTATATATTTACGTTTCAAGATGCTAGAAAGATACAAAACAAAAGCATAAATGGTGATATAGAAACCAAACGAAATAGCCACAGGAACAGCTCCAATGTTTAAACAGTAGTTAAAATGTTTAATAAAATAAACAGCAAACACAGCAACACGGCAGCAGCCAAAGTAAACCACAATAAAATAACAATAAAGTTCGGTGCAGTATAAAGCGCTTTTTGTCTGTTAAATAAACAGACTTCCTCAGATACTAATGCACCATTCCCGCGTTGCTTTAAATATAATTCCTTAAGTCACATGCTCAATGTTCCACTTAAATTTAACCCTATGTGGGCTTATGTAAGCCCTAAACTCTATATAAAAATTGTGTGAACATTGTCTTAATGGGCAGGATTCACGAAGGCTTGCACGGAGTGTAAGAGACGTGCAACACTCCATGCAAGCCTCGCGATCCAGGAACAGCCCTAAACTCTGTGTAAGAGACCAGCTAAAACGTCTCTTACACGGACTGGGCATGGATATGCTAAATACCTCACTTGCAGCTGAAAGGTATGCAAATGAGGTATATTAGCGATCCACGAAGCAGAAACCAGTCCGTGTAAGAGACGTTTTAGCTGCAGAAATGTACTCAGTTGACAACTGAGTATGTTTCTGCAAATTCCACAACGGAACCATGTCAGCTCCAAATAAAGGGTGCATATATCTCAGGCAGCATGCCAATGGCCAAATATGTGGCCATTGGCAAGGTAACCTGATGCAAAAATATTAAAAATATTTAAACCCAGCGCAGCCCCGCGCAAACAGGCTGCGCTATATAAAACCATAAAAAAAAGGTTATAAACCCACAAATGTGGGTTTCATGCAATACATGGAATGACAATGCAGGGACCAGCAGACCAAAAACAACATGGCCACCATGTAGTGGTTGCTAAGGGGGGAAGCTGAGTCTAAGACATGTAACTAAGCATTAGTAGGCAATCTCATGTAAATGAGGGTTAGGATACTGAATCTCACAGTCACATAGCAAATGAGCACAGTCTGAGTAGTGTAAGAGATACATAAGGGGGAGGAATAGAGTAGGAGATAGGTGACATCACAGGGGGGAATGGTAGAAAGAAATGCAGTTCATTGGAGGTCAGTGTAACATGACAGATGACAGACACAGATCATGGAAAGAGGTGTGCCACTAGATAAGTCAGGGAAAGTCAAGAAATGGAAGGTGTACACTGTTACTTACACCAAAGTTTCTTGCTGGGCGTGCATGCGCATGTGTGCATGCCATGAAGTGCGAGTAGGACAGTGTGCGCGCGTGTAAGGCAGACTGAGCATGTGGGAGCGTGTTGGGAGATGTTTAACACTGTTTGCGCTGGTGTGCGCACGTGTAGGGCAGGCTGAGCATATTGGAGGCTGTTGGCAGATGTGTAACAGTGTTTGCGCGAGTGTGCACGCGTTTTAACCCGAATAAGTAGATTCTGAACCGTGTAAGCACGTGTGCGCGAGTGTAAGCCACTGTGAGCGTGTTTCTGCTGGTATGCACGTTGCTCCCCCCTGAGGAAACAGAAAGGAAAAAGGAAGCAACAGAATTGATAGGAAGCTAGCAGGCATAACTGCTGAAGCTAGCAGGTGAAAACAATTAGAAGCAGGCAATTACGCAGGCAGAATAGTAGCCTAGCCCAGCACTTAAAACTCTGCAAACAGTAGTGCAGGATGTTTCTCTTAAGAGACACTGCAAGACAGGAGTAAGCTAATAGAAGTGAAAACTGAAAAAGCTTCACTCAGAGCAGAAATGTTAGGGGCTGCCATAGCTGTCATACTGAGACATAGGCGACTTGCTGAGGGTGGTGACAATGCAGATGGTGCCAGACAACCCACAGTGAGGAGACGGAGAAGAGTGTACAGGCCCAGGGTCACCTACCACGGGTTACATGAGCTGGAGATAGTAGAGCGCTATAAAGTGGACAGAGAGCTCCTGCAGCAAATTGTTGAGCTGTGCAGGCCACGCCTCACACACAGAACCAACTGAGGGGAACCCATACCAGTGGAAACCAAGGTATGTGTTGGTCTAAGAATACTAGCAACAGGTACCTTCCAGAGACCAACTGGCGATATGATGGGGATATCACAGGCATCAGCCTCCAGGGTACTGCACCAGTTCCTGGATGCCATGTCAGCACATGTTGGTGATCATGTATATTTTCCCAATGCCCATGAGGTATTGGCCAGCAATATGCGTCTCTTCCAGCAAATAGCGGAATACCCTGAGGTAGTGGGTGCAATAGACTGCACGCACATACGCATCAAAGCACCAGCTGGTGAGCGGGGTAGGGCCTACATTAACCGCAAGGGCTTCCCCTCCATCAACTGCCAGGTCGTGTGTGATGCCCAGGGCATAATAATGAATGTGTGTGCTGGCTGCCCTGGGAGTTACCACGATTCCCACATCTGGCATTTGACGCAGCTGTGCCAGACATTTGCCAATGGGGACATCCCACACGGACACCTAGTGGGGGATGCAGGTTATGCACTGGAGCCGTGGCTGATGACACCCATCAGAAACGCACACACACCTGAACTGGAACGCCATAATGAGGCACACGCACAAACACGTAATGTAATAGAGCGTGTGTTTGGGCTGCTCAAGTCACGGTTCCGGTGTCTGGACACATCTGGTGGAGCCTTGCAGTACACACCAACTACATGTACCCAAATTGTCATGGTATGTGCTATGCTACATAATATGATCTTGTGAAAACAGCTGCAGCAGGACTAGCATAGGGCTGGGCCAAACAGCCCCCCACCATTGCCAAGGCCATCACAGGCAGAGCGTGACTTGGAGGAGGAACAACCTGAGCCTGCCCCAGTAGGCAGAAAAAGGCGTGCCCAGTATGCCCTGGCCTTGGCAAAGAGGCAACGCATAGCACATACACTGGCTCTGTAGGAACCCTGGGAATGATACCCCCTCTGACTCACTCAAATAATAACATGGATGCCTACAATGACATGACCTGCTCACAAACATGTACAGGGAAGTGTAATATGCACATCCGACAGAGGCAGCCCTGCAGCACCACCTGAGGCATGAATGCCATGTATTAAGTAATGTAACACCATGTACTATATGCACATCTGAGCACCCTGACTAACATCCACCCTCACCAAGCATGAAGCCACAAAATGACGATGGGATGATCAAGTGCAATAACTGGCTGAAGTAATGCAGTTAGTCAAAGGGGAGCCAATGTGTTTCAGGATGGGAAGACATGCGGAGCATGACATGATGCACCACCTGCTAGGGGTGGTGTGCACCTATCATGCCATGCCCCATGGATACTGGCAAAGGCTGTCAGTACCCACAGCATGCCCTGAATAGGTAAGTCTCAAAACACAAACCCACCTTCATAGGTTCCACAAGGGATAGGAACCTAGATGTAATGCTACCCAATGCAAGAAGTCTAAACAGCAAGATGTGTGCAGTGTAAACGCACACAGTATGGAGAATGTAGATACCAGTCCTGTAATAGAGAACTGGTCAAGGCTCACATCAGCACCCCAACACTGCCAGGTCACACCTCATACTGTGCTGTACAGCCGCAAAACATGGAACAAGCTACAAAAGGAGGGTGACTAGCAATAAATGTCAAGGATAACCACACCCCCATGTTGGTAGCACAACAAGAAGCAGCATGGATTAGCCATGGTCAAATACCAATGGCTAAAACCGCCTCCCAGTATATAGCCTGCTTCAGACTACTGTCCTAATACTAGGAACTGCACCTGGCCTATGTTGGAATACATGAATATATAAAGCCCCCCAAACCACATTATATTGCTTGACTGAAAATACCCAGACATACACTGGGAGCATTATACTAGCACCAACACAGTAGGAGAAAAGTTCCCAGAATCCATAAACCAAAATGCCCAGGAACAATGTACCACTCCCACAAGAGGGGTAAGCATACTGGATGTGATAATCAGCAGCATGTGTACTGGATGGCAAGATGAGAAGTGTATCCCTCACCGGTAAGACCAGACCATAGAGTAATCACACTGGATATACACATCCCGACCCCAGTCCCCTGGCCAGAATACCACAGTGAAAAACATGTGTAAAGCATAGGTTGCAGCCCTCCAAACTGATGTTGAATCCACGAAAGGCCCTGTGCAAGTGCAGAATGTGGGACACACCACAGAACATGTTATACAGGCATTCCATGAACACAGCCAGGAATGCTTGGAGTATGCAATCACAAATAACAACAACACACAATGCCATACACGCAGGCATCTGGCATGCTGGACTCCAGCCATTACCAAACCATGCAAGAGAATGAGGAAGCTACCACATGATAGAGCAAACATAAAAAGGGAAGTAATCACTGACCAGTAGTATGGCAATAACATATGTCCACACATACAATCCACTAAGTCCAGCCACAACAAGTAGAATCTGTGAATCCAGAGGCAATGTGACACCTGTCCCAAGTACAAAGACAACCACAACACCCCCCAATAAATACAAATATATGTGATAGATGCAACCATGTATCCAAACCAGAGGTTGAGCTCCACCAACTCAGTACTGTTAAAACGAGTCAAGAGGAGAAGGTAACCACATACACCACAAACCCAGTCCCACATAGACCTACCACAACTGTAAACCAAACACATAAACACAGACAAATATTCCCAGAGGCCTTAATTACAAACACACCACACCAACAGAAGCCTCCAAAGCAGATCACAAGCAACCACAACCTCCAAACATAGCACATGCAACGAATAGTACACAAAGCTGGTGTGCCAAACAGCCACAGGCCAGAAGGAGAAACAACATGCCTGATACAGTTGTAATAGGTGTCTGTATAGGCAGACACACTGCTGTCCCACTCACCAGACTGAACAAGGGAAAGGGTAGAGTAAGCTGCCTGTAGGCTGCCACAAAATGCCACATAACACAAGTACGCAGGTCACCCCAAAGCAAGCATAAATATGATGCACTCAATGTCCATGCTGGTGTGAATGACCTGAGATGTACCTCCCTGGTCAACATGAAAAGAGACATGGATGATCCCTCTGAGTATGTACCCCAGGCCGGTATGACACTGGCTGTGTGCAGCATCCAACCCTCACCAAGAATGATGCCACAGTACAAACACAGAATGATCATGTTTAACAGCTGGCACAGTTACAGATGTCAGTCCAAGAGGGTCTAATGTCTGTCTGCTTGAGATGTCAAGCATGACAAGCCATGCTGCTGTTCCAGGGATGGCTTGCACCTGTTACCCCTGTGCGTCTGGATACTGAATAAGGCCTTTGCCACCTCCATAGAGCCGTATGTAGCCAAGGCCAAAAAGACTACCCACCATCATAGAAAACATAAGTGGTAGGAAACATAAGGGTAATACTGACCAATGCCAGATGTGTAAACTGCAATATGCATGCCCCTGAGGCACTTCCCATTATGGAGAACATCGATGTCTTTGCAGTGACGGAAGCCTACTGCAAGCCTAGTGATAGCACACCAGCACTACTAGGTTATACCACATATCATGTGTTATGGCCCCAACACCTGCACCAAAACATCAAAGGAGGGGGAGTATCCATATGCAGCACAGACACCCATATGGCCAGGTAACTGACAATGCACAAAGCAGCGGAGACCACCCATGTGCACCTAAGTGTAGTCCAAACTGCTGTACAGTCTGTAGCATGCAACAGACCACACTCTCACACACAAGAACTCCACCCAGACATCCTGAAGACACTGGACAGTATGAATGTCCCACCAAATACCAGACAAGGTACACACAAATTACCACATAGGTGGCAAACCATTATGTATGCAAGGAGTAATCAGGGACCTAGGGACACAATTCGACAGTAATCTGTCATGTGACACTCACAATGCCAATGTGGCTAGGAAGATTGTCGATATTGGACAGCGTATCATGAAAGGATTCACATCTACATCAACAGAGGTCACTGTGCCGCTGTACTGCTCCCTTATCAGACCCATAATCTAGTACAATGACTCATATGGGATGTACTGTACATGACACCTGCAGCTTTTCGGAAGACCTCATAGTTACCCCACCAACAGGATAAAGGGTGTGAAATATATGTCATATGCTGCCTGGTTGTAGACACCCCAGCTGAATGCAGTCACAGACTGCCTACACAGAGGCATTGTATGTCTGTTGTACAAGGCCATGTCCAACACAGGAGTAATGGACATGCTCCACCACTGGAAATCAAAGCCATTGGAGCTGTGAGAGTGACAGATGTCAGCCTCAACACATAATGAAATAAGATGTGCTGGAGGGACAGATACATAACCCAGAGGCTCCCCACACCCAGAAACAGGATCCCAATCCATGTTAGGTAGAGCCCCTCACTGACACCCCTCAACAGGAATATTGCCAAGTGGATGGATGATCGTACATGTATACTGGGGGTCTTCACTGTGTCACGACCAGACAGAGGCACAGTGAAGAAATTCATAAATGGCCATAATAGAACATAGCAAGGGGTGGCAAAAGACACACACACTCTGGCTAGGCTTACTAATGGCCTAGGGTGTATAGCCTAGTATGAACCCATGAACCTATGAAGATACAAAATGTACAGGACACTAAGGATAATCACAAGGCTTACCCAACTGATGGTAGGAACCATGTTGGGCATCCACAGATATTCTCCGAATCACACAGATATTGCAAACAACATACCAAACACACACACATATTGCTAACATACAACCTGTCAGATGCAGTGCAAACACCCCCCCCCCCCAGAGTGCAAAATATCTATCCCAGCAGACTGATGGTCCCCTGACATTGCAGATGCTGAGGTAACAGCCATCATCTGCAAAGCAGAACACACAGCAGCAAAGGTATGTGATGGTGTCCTGGGCTGAGGCCAACATGGACTCCAAGAATAATGGAATGCCAAATCACACTACTGCCCAATGTCAGCCTTACCACAGGATATGTACCCAAAGAGCAGTGTACAACAACAGTGGTCCATCACAACAAAGGTGTTGCCTGAATGGATGCTGCAAACTACCATCCCAGGATCCTGACAAGCTTGTTCTGCACAGCTATGGAAAGGATCAGTATGTACCGCAGACAGAAGGCTATTGTGGACCTACTGATACTGGACCCTACACAGTGTGGCTGTCGTAAGTGCAGATCCTGCCCCTAAACATGTTTGACCCATTTGAAGCAGACATTAAGGTCATTGATGAGGGCAATGTGGTCCACACAGCGTAGCTGGACTGTGCACGTGCTTCTAGACAATACCGTACGAGTTCAGTATGGATATGCTCACCAGCTTAAATATATACCCCTATGTCAGTAGAGGGGTTGCAAACCAGACCAAGGACAGAACTGACATGGTCAGACATGCCGCATCCATGTCAGACTACAAAGCAGATATGAGTGGCATCCCACAAGGCCTGGTCTTGCCCCCCCTCCCTGTTCTGTATATATGTCCCATAGGTATAGGCCAACATGGAAGGACTGTGACTGAACATGTATGCAGAGGAGTACAAACAGCCCACCATATCCGACCCCCAGCTGACACAAGCAACCCACAAAAGGGCCACCTACAAACAGACAACTGGAGCCATAGCCATGTCAGCAAGCTAATTGCAGAACTGTGTATAGACAACCACCGTGGATATACAGTAAGTGCCCACAAATTACCACACAGGTGTTAACCCATGACGTACCTAACATGTAATGTGAGACCTGGGTATAAAAGGTGATAGATATCCTGCACTGGACAAACATGTGGCTGTAGTGTTTGCAGAAACATATACTATATACCCACCCAAACATGAAGGTTGTTAGATGTAGATAAGGGGAAGTCACTGTGGCTCTGCAGTCATCCTCCATCAGCGTCACAATTGACTACAATAGCCCCTGTGGAATATACCACAGCAGACACCTCCATCAACTGTAAAGTCCACAACAGTACCCCACCAGGAGTAGCAAAGAGCATGAACAGATCCCATGTGTTGCCTGAGTAAACAAACTGCAGCCCCACACACTGCCATACTGCCCAGCTACAGGCAAGCTGTGCCTGATGTATGAAGCCATGTCCAACCTGGAATCAATGAACATGCTGCACCTTGTACAATCTGAATGGCAGTGAGCTATGCACATAAGAGACCTGAACCCCAGCACTGACATACATAGGACAAGCTGTACAGAATGATCCATAACACAGAAGGCACCCCCACTCTTCAGTAAACTCCTGGTACAGGTCAGCCAGAGAGTCACATATCAACACCCCTCAAGAGGAATCCTGATGAGTGGATGGGAGATGGTAGGCTAACCCTGGGTATCACTGTTATGTCAGAGGTAGACGGAGGGACAGTATACTAACCATGACATATGTCATGGCAAACTCCAGTTACAATGTGTGTCGAAGGACAAACACACCCTGTGACTAGCATCAGAAATGGCCTAGGGAACATCGCTAGTGTTTGCCAATGTCCACCCATGTTGTGGAATACACTAGCAATGTTGGACGAGCCTGGTGTAGGTAGTCCATATCTGAACATAATGCAACATGGTCATATGTGCACAACTGGCCCCTACACAGTCTGTTGTGCTCACTATGAAGATGTCAAGCAGTCATAGGAGCTCAGGATACTGTCCACCACAGTGAAAGTACTGAACCAGTACAGTATACGGTACTACAGTGTTAGATCATTATGAAAGTATGTTGAGAACTGTCTGCAAAGTATCCAATGCAATCCCTGCAGGCACAGTATAATCCCTGTTGTGGCAGACACGAAGCAGTTGGCCAGTTAGTACACAACATGACACCCAACACACAACCATAAACGTGAGATATTGTTGAAGTTCACACACACCCAAATATGTGGTGGACTTCAGAGTGCAACATATGGAAAGCTCACACTGGGCATGCTCGCACACTTTGATAAATGAGGCATATGTCAGGCAACATGCCATGGAAAGGCTGAACTGGGCATGCTCACACACTTAGGCCATATCTCCGTTTAGCAGTTGGCCACACATATCTGGTATTTGTACGTGTCAGTCCAGGAACCAACCACAACACAGCAATCTGCCCAGTGCACACAGTAAATAACTACAGAGACATAAGTGATATAGTGGATCGCCGTCATATGCAAACATCTTCCACAGTTACACAAGTTGGTCATAGGAACAGGGAATGCTATGGCAATAAAGACCTGCAAACAGTAGAACAGCACAACAAATATTGTGCATCCAACAATTGAACATATGGGTGTAGAGGTCAATACTAGGCTTGTTGCCCTAGGTAATGACAGCTCAGCCAGAGTGTGCTTGGCATCTGCATCCCCAGTACAGTAGGCTACTGTACCACTGTAAAGTAGGTCACAGAAGGCAACATGTGAGGCTAGTGAGCTGTGCCTCTGTCAAGCAGGGGCACCGTGGAGGTCCCAGGGATTGAATGTGCTAAGCCACAGCCATGTTGTCAGTGTGTGCTGGGAGAGGGTTGCTGAGGATCTCTGACAGTAGGTGTCTGTCAATAACAGACTGAGGGGAGCCCTGTCTGCATTCTCTGGACAATTCCACTGTCAACACTGTGTTGTAATGATTATGTGTGAATGAAGTGCCGTGCCGGAACTGTTCACAGATGTCCTCCCTCTGTGGGCTACAGCTCTGCAATGTATTAGCTCACTCTGTCTGTTGTACGGCGCATATATGGCTGGTGTACAGCTGACAGGTGTCTTGTTGTGGAGCAGTCATGGGTATATGTGGGATAGCATGATCAATGCAAACCATACACATGCTCATAGAATGCAATTGTCAAGGATTATGCTGAGTGGCCAGTATAGTCCTCCAGCATGGGTCCTCTGAAGACTTCCACCCCAGTCTTCACAAGTGTAGAGTCTGCTTGTGCTAAATACAGTTTGTGTGCAGTGACAACCTTGCCTGGGGGTGGAGATGGAATATGGATGTTCAGGGAAAGGTGGGTATGGTCAGATATCAACAATGGTGGCCTACTTCTGGTGTGGAACAGTGAGTACCCACGTTGCAGATGGACAGGTGCAATATGTATTCCCCCATGTGGCTGTGGTGTGTGGTTCTGCCATAGCACATGGACCCACAAATTGTAGTGGCTGTAGGGTAAAGTGGTAGAGGCCTGAGTAGTTCTCACACACAATATACCTGTACCTGATGTTAACAACTGGAATGGTGTATGTGAACACCTGCATATCCCGGCACTGTTCCCAGGGAAGCTAAGTGTGTGTCCTGGATGTGGGTGTGGTGTTCTGGACTGGTTGTGTTGTGTGTTACAGGTCCTATGGTCACAAAGCATGGTATAGAACATAACCTGCCAGTGCGATGTGCATATCTGACCCTGACGTAGGTGGCTGCAAATGCATATATATGCTATCCCCCACCTGACAGGTAGTACTACATGTACATACCTCTGTAGAAATAAAGATGTCAGCACCCTATAAATACTGCAGGTGCAAAACAGATGCCCAGTAATTTGGATAGTGCACTCTGCTAATGCGTCTCTCTCAAGTGTCATAATATAGTTAGGTAGGGGTTTGAATCCTGCAAATGCTCAGTGGGTGGGTGAGTGGGGTTTGTGTGTGTGAAAGGCTGTGAGAGGGAAATGTCCCTTTTGGCAACTGGTAAAACACACTACAGGATGCACATTCCCCTTTCTAAACACTGATGATGTCAGCACCCTATAAGTACAGCAGGAGAAGGGAAACCTCCCAGTAATGCGAATAGCGTGCTCCGCTAATGCGTCCGTCTCGAGTGTCATAACATAGTTAGGTAGTGGTTTGAATCCGGCAAGTGTGTGTTTGGATGAGGGGGGTTAGTGTGTGTGCAATTTTGTGTGAGGGAAATGTCCCTTTTGGCAAATGGGAGAACACACTACAGGATGCACATTCCCCTTCCTAAACACTGATGATGTCAGCACCCTATAAGTACAGCAGGAGAAGGGAAGCCTCCCAGTAATGCGAATAGCGTGCTCTGCCAATGCGTCCGTCTTGAGTGTCATAACATAGTTAGGTAGTGGTTTGAGTCCTGCAAATGGCAAGTGTGTGTGTTTGGATGAGGGGGGTTAGTGTGTGTGTAATTTTGTGTGAGGGAAATGTCCCTTTTGTCAACTGGGAGAACACACTACAGGATGCACATTCCCCTTTCTAAACACAGATGATGTCAGCACCCTATAAGTACAGCAGGAGAAGGGAAGCCTCCCAGTAATGCGAATAGTGCACTCTGCTAATGCGTCTCTCCTGAATGTCATAATATAGTTAGGTAGGAGTTTGAAACCTGTAAATGGCATGTTTGTATGTGGGGACTCTGTGTGTGTGCACTTCTGAGAAAAACATGTGCTTTTTTGAAATCAGGAGATCATACTACATGATGCACATTACCCTTTCCAAACAGTGATGATGACAGCACCCTATACATACAGCTGGAGAAGAGACATCTGCCAGTACTCAGAATAGCGCAACCTGCTACAGCATCACTCTCAAGTGCCATAACATATTTAGGTAGGGGTTTGAAACCTGCAAGTGTGTTTGGATGTGGGGAGTTTGTGTGTGTGCATTTCCGTATAAAAAACATGTTAGTTTTGGCAATCAGGAGATCACACTACCGGATGCACATTACCCTTTCAAAATACTGATGATGTCAGCACCCTATAAGTACAGCCAGAGAAGAGGGACTATCTAGTAATCCGAATAGTGAGCTTTACTAATGCATCTCTCTCACATGTCGTGACTTAGGTAGGGGTATGAATCCTGCAGATGGCAAGTGTGTGGGGGTAGTAGGGTGTGTGTAAATGCAAGTGTGAGAGAACAGATCCTTTCGGCAAATACTACAATACACCAGATGCTGCATATTCCCCCAGTAAACACAGGGGATGTCACCACAGTATCAGCACAGCCAAACAGGGCTAGTTGGCCAGTAATGCCAATAGTGCGCTCTGCTACTGGGTCTATTACCATTGTCAGAGTACAGATAGGTATGTTTTGGTAACCCACAACTGCCACGTGTGGTTGTGTCACACATTATGGCCTTGTGTGGGTCTTTGTACATAACAAAGCATGCCATTGCCTAATCCAGCAATGGCATTGCACACATGATGTATGTGTGTGACACATACACATAAATACCTGTGACCTGCAGTAGTTACCATGTCTGACACATGCCTCGAGTGGATAAATGGTATTTGCAATGTATACCAATATGAGTGTGTCTTACTGTGCAGGGGCCGCATGCGGTATGTGTCTATACAGTGTGGGTGTATATGGTAAAATACCTACAGCAGGGGATACACATCTGGTCTGGGCCATATAGTCTACATGTAGTCAATGTACAGGTGCTGCATGTTCCCACCTGTTGTGGGAGTGGTAACATGTCATTCCACTGCAATTCAGTGACCACATGCTGTGAACCCTTCAACTAGTGTGTTGTAGCTACAGTAATGCTCACACAATGTTTGGCTGGATGCAGTCCAGCCATATAAAGACAGTTCTTGAGACTGTCATATTGCCAGTGTTGTTATGGAGGATAGGTGGTCTTCCTGTGTATGGGAGGGTTGTGTGTGCCAGGCTATGAACCAGATGGCAGTCCGACACACTGTTAGCTGCACATGATTAGGCCCTGATGCTTTGTGCTGTGCCAACAACCTGGAGGTGTGTGTATCTGTGGTGCCTTGGGATACCACCCCCCTGTCCATGTGTGTTACATGTGTAGGGGATGACAGGCATGGTATGGGGCATAACGTGTCAGTGATGGGTAACACCTGTGAGCCATGAATCAGGACTCTGGTACTGCACAGACATTGCAGTTCTCCGTGCTGAGGATAGTGTCCAGTGCATGCATCTTGCGGTGTACACTGCTGGTGTTGTGTAGCAGCACGGTTAGTGTCCTAACCTGTGTGATACCCGCGGAGGTGGCTATGTAAACCGTGTCCTGCAGCATAAGGCAGTATGTGTGTATCAAGGATCTTTGCCAATATACATTGGGCCATGGGTGTCACGTGCAAGATGACCCTTGCACATCATTGTGGCTTCCCTAGCATGTAAGCACACATTGACAGCCAGCGGATACCCTATGAATGACATTGTAGACTGAGCAGAATGTAGACATACAACACCCTTCCTACATATAGTGGTAGCATACCTGGTGAGGGTATGTTGGCAACCAAGATCAGGCTCATACTGGCCCGTGCCACATGCTTAGAGATCCATTCTATGTTCCCTATCATGTAGTCCAGGGAGGTATGTCTCAGGTCAGCCATAGTGGCATGGTCAATGAGTGAGTCATATGTGTCCATGCCTCTGACTGACCTGTATGCATGTGTTCTGTGGTTGACCATAGTGCCCCTGAGGCATATGACTGTGACCTTCACCAGATACAGCCTGTTGAGTGGGACCCCAGTGCAGCACCCAAGACAGGTACCTGACACGTCTGTAGCAGGTGTGTTGTGTAGCCCTACAGGCTGTGAGTGTGTGGCACATGGGATGTGTGTGCCATGTGTGGCATGTGCTCTGTTCCAACGGAACATATGCCTGTGTGCCAGCTGCGGAGGTGTGTGATGCTCAGGCAGGATGCTATTCTGAGTCCCCACGTATGCCCCAGTGTGTTCAGCATGCTGTCAGTGCGTGTCTATGTCTGACTTGTATTGTAGTCACTGTAATATTTTTTATTTATTTATTTATTTATTTTACATTTGTTGACCAGGATAGTCCGACTGGATGCATGTCCATTTTCAGCGGAGGCCCGGGGAGAAAAGCTCCAAGGGTAAGCAGATACAGCATTACATAATACCAGCATTACATATTACAAACAGATTATTTACAGAAATTACATCAGTAAGCAAGTTAAACAAGTCCCACAGGTTAAAGTTAGTCCTGAGCACAAGTCAGGATTAAATTAAATTACACAGTAAACTGGTTAACAGATTTTTACACATTCGAGTTAGCCAGGCTTGATACATTGACATAGCCAGTTAAGTGACAAATGTTGTTTGAGTCTAGTTTTAAATTGACCTAAGGTGGAAAGTAAGGTAATATCAGCTGGAAGCGAGTTCCAGGATCTACTTACAGAGTTTGCAAAGAGAGAATCACCAGCTGTGTTATTAATTTTGCTAGTCTGAATTACTAGTTTGTTAGAGGATCGAAGCGGTCTAGGATTGTTATAGGGGGTGATAATATTTTTAAGTGCAGGAGTATTGTCCAGATTATAGAGGATTTTATAGGCCATAATCAGTTGGTTATACTGGATTAGGCTAGGTAGTTCAAGCCAACCAAGCTGATTTAGATTGATGCAATGATGTGTCCTAAAAGGCAGCCCAGTAGCAAACCTGGCAATGTGGTTGTAGCAAATTGAGAGTTTGTTAAGGACAGTCTTGTTCAAATTTGAGAGTAGAGGGGATGCATACAGAAGGGTTGAAAGAAGGTGAGAGCGAGCTATGGCAATTTTAGCTGGAGGGGTTAGGAAGGCTTTTATTCTGTAAAGTGACCCTAGTTTTTTATTGATGGTTTTGATAGTTTGGTTAACATGTAGGTCAAATTTGAGATTATTGTCTATGATGACACCTAATAGTTTTGTAGATGGGTCAGGGGAGATTATTGTGCCATCATTTGATTTTATGGTAAAGGTGAAAGCGGTAGACCTACATGTTGGTGAAAATAACAGCATTTTAGTTTTTTTTTGGATTTAGGATCAGACGATGTTCAGAAAGCCAGTTTTCTATTGTATTAAAGGTGGTCTGGGTAGCTGACCATAACTCTACTGGAGATGTGGCTGAGCAAATCAGAGTAGAGTCATCAGCATATTGGATACAGCTGACTTTTGGGTTGACAGTATAAAGGTCGTTAATGAAGATGGAGAACAGCAAGGTCCCTAGTATTGAGCCTTGTGGTACTCCGAGGGTGTTAGGTAGAAGGTTAGAGAGTTTGTTCTGCCAGAGGACAGCCTGCTGTCGACCATTCAGGTAGGACTGAAACCATTGGAGGGCTCCAGTATCTAGACAGAATGTTTGCAGGGTGTGGATTAAAAGTTGGTGATCAACCATATCGAATACCTTGGAAAGATCCAAAAAGAGGGCTGAGAGTATATAATTATTGTTGTGATTATGGTTTATGGTGTTAGTAAAGGCTAGGAAGGCTGAAGTAGTGCTGTGATGAGGACAGAAGCCATGCTGAGTGTCTGCCATAAAGCGATTTTGGATTAGGTGGTGCATGAATTGTCTAGGAATACATTTTTCTATAATCTTTGCAAGTGGAGAGAGTATAGCTATTGGCCTATAATTGGAGAATTCAGTAGAACTGCCTCCTTTGTGAAGTGGGATTACATAGGATATTTTCCAGATGGTGGGAATTTTAGCTTCTACTATGGTTCGATTGATTAGTATTGAGACGGGGTAAGCAATAGCGTCAGCTGATTTTTGTAGGTACTCGGCAGGGAGTTGATCAGCAGAAAGTGTAGTGGGTTTTAATTTTTTGATCAAGGTACGGATATGTGAAGTGGCAACTGGTTGGAAGCTGAACGCAAGTAGGTTTCTAGGGGTGCTACTTTCAGGACCAGGGGAGCTAGGAGGTAGTTGGCTAGCTAGGGCTTGAATTGTCTCAGTAAAGAATTGGTTAAAACTATCAGAAACATCTTCAGGGGTTTTATCAATAGTAGCAGCAGGGATTGGGGTTGAAGATTGTCCAGGATGTAGTATATATGACATGCCACCTGACAGGGTATGGCATTACTGGGTTCAGAGAGCTCAGTCCCCAGATTGGCTGTGTGGTGGCATCCCACACATGTGTTGTACATTCCTGGCCAAGGGTGATGGCTGACTGCATACATGTGGCAGCTGTGACATTGACACATGACTCACATAAACCACAACTGGACCATAGAGGTGATTCACAGGTTACCTTTGCACATGCTACCCTAGTAGTGTGTTTGCCATGGTGAGTACCAACACATAGGGCCAATGGGGAACAACATACTGAAGGTGTGTATGTGTGGGTGTACTGCTACTGTTTCATAGCACTGGCATACATGACTGCACACGTGGGTAAATGCCAGGTAAGACATGTGCAATGTGTCACAGGCAATGTACATGCGTACAGGACAGACAGTGACATTCTGTCATGTGTAAACCTGACATACGTATCGTACGCTATGCAGATGTCACTAGGAGTCTACAGAAGCACTGTAACTCTGCATTGCAGGTGTAAGCAGTGTTCCAGAGAACCCCAAGCGAACATGCATGCAAACAAAGCTACAGTAAGCAGGGCTGGAAGTAGTGCATTGTACAACAAAGAAGGGGTAACAATAACAGTAAGTAACAATGCAAATATGTAGGCACTATCAACATGTACCCAGGAATACACAGCGCAGATGCCCATGGTAGAACTGATATTATGTCATAGTTAATTGTGATTTGGATTACATTGGTACTGCACACATATCAACATGCACAAACATCCACATTGCATAGTCGTTGTGGGCAACTTGACACCATTACTGTACATGTCCACCATTGCATATCACTACTTGCGTTAGCTTCCCCCCTGTGCTACCCATGTATGCGGCTATCTGTTGACATCCTTACCACCGGCATGCAATTATGTGCAGCTGTTACACTTTGGTGCGTACTATGGGTGCAGATGACAATTCAGGACATTCATACGGTTACTGCATCAGGCATGCTGGGATATACACACAGTCATATCAGCACACTGTACTGTTACCAACATGATACTACTAATACACTTCTATGTAGTCACCCTGTGCATCAGCAACGTGTTTACCTGTTCCCGCAATGATGTTGGAGATTGCAGGAGGTGGCACAGTGTCATCATATGCACAGGGTGTGAGTTAGGTATGCCTGAGTCTGCCACTGATACCACCAATTGACATGTGTGTGTATGTGTGTTGGTGAGGGGCAGCAGTACAGGGTGGGGCAGTGTTGGTGCAGTGTGTGCGTGTATGTGGTCACCCTAGGTGTTAACATTTCGCATGTGTGTATGCATGCACACAGTTCCACCTCATGGCTGCCATATACAGGGGTTTGTGGACAGCCACAGACTGCACCTGGCAGGTCATACAGATCAGTGTCTGTGGGCACGGACATGGTACCTGTGCCTGGCAGGGGTGCTACGGACCGTATCCAGTACTAAGCCAGACGGGGTACTGTCATCAGAAGCGGGAGTGTGTTGACTGGACACAGGTCCCTGTTGGGACTGTCCAGAGCCACGTGCATGTGGTCTCCTGGGGCTTTCTGATGACAGCACAGACCCAGCATTGCTGGGGCTGCTGCTGGCACTATGGGGGCGTGCGCGGGCCTGTTGTCATCCACGCTGACTGCCAGCTGCTGCTGTTGCTGGCATACGGCCACGTCGACGCCACAAACGCCCAGCATTGCCCTGGCTCATGGACATTTGGTTGTGGAACTGCTGTAATATGTCCCCACAACGTCTGTCTATGACATCGGTGAAATTACGGATAGCATCCGCGATGTCACGCATACTGTCAGTCATAGCTGTGTGACATGCTCTCAGCTCCCTCAGACCCTGTCTGGTGTACCTTTCCATACGCGACTGTGCCTGCATGACAGCCCGAAACATAGCTGAGGATGACAGACCTCTTTGGGCACGTCTCCCATAGGCAGTACGCCCACGGATGCTCCCACGAGAACCCATGGGCAACTGTCTGTGTGGTACCATCGCAGGACCCTGCCCATGGCTGCTGTGTGGGGACGCATGTGCCACAGGTACCACATTACCATGGTCAATGCCCACTGTATCCTGTCCATCACCTAGGGACAATGGTGACAAAGGATGTACTGGCAGGATGACTGTGCGTAATGATGGGGTTGACGGCTGTGTACTGTCAATTGGCTGACCAATGGCTGACCCTGACACACCTCCCTGTACCATTACACAGATATCATCATTACCAGTACCTGTGGCACCAGATTCAGGTTCCCTGCTGCAGGACACCAGAGCAGCACCAGAACCTGTAGGAGGAAGACAGGAAACACAGTTTACAGTCTCCACACATTGTTACCAGTGATGCACTTATACACACATGCACACATGCACACATGGACACATGCACAAATGCACACATGGACACAGGCACACATGCACACATGGACACAGGTACACATGCAGACATGCACACGTGGACACATCCACACAGGCACATATGCACACATGCACACATGCACACAGGCACACATGCACACATGCAGACATGCACATGTGGACACATGCACACGTGGACACATGCACCCATGCACACATGCACACATGCACACGTGGACACATGCACACATGGACACATGCACACATGCACACATGCACACGTGGTCACATGCACACATGGACACATGGACACATGCACACATGCACATGTAGTCACGTGTACACATGCACACATGCACACATGCACACATGGACACAGGCACACATGCACACATGCACACATGCACACGTGGACATAGGCACACATGCACACATGCACACGTGGACACAGGCACACCTGCACACATGCACACATGCACACATGGGCACAGGCACACCTGCACACATGCACACCCCGCAGTATACACACAGAGCACTACTGAGTTACACTAGTGTTACTAGCACTATCAGGCTATTATAGGTATTGTTAAACACACTCACCAGCATGGATGGCCTGCCTTGCTGTAACCCCGGAGGGACCTGCAGAAATGATGAGATTAATGTCAGTAGGCACACCTGTGCCATTGATACTGCATATGATACAGTGCAGTAGTACACCAGTTGCCTTTCACACGTCAGCTGCTGATATTGCCAGTATCACACATGCACAATTACATACTATGATGACAGATACATACCACGGACACACCTTACACATGCATAAACTAACAGTGTACAGAACAGTCAAGTGTACATATGGCAAATTACCTGCACGCTCCATGTCGTGCTGCTGTGTGGATCCAGCCTCCATCATGATGCAGGTGTACTGCTGTTGCTATTCCAGGGCTGGAGCCATAACACATAGGAGTAGCCCCTCCAGTCTGGTGAGGGGGGGATGTGTGGCCACCCCACCTCCTGTGGCAACCTGTTGCCTGTGGATATCCGACGCACGCTGACGGACACTTCTGATTAAATCACTGCAGTGATGTCATACCTGCTCATATGTCCTATTATGCGTGCCAATGTCATTTACCCTACGGACAAGGTCTTGCCACAGTGCAGCCCTCTCCTGCTGATTCTGACTGGTGCGGGAAAACAGGATGTCATACTCCCGCACCAGGCTCTGGTGTATCTCCTCATCTTTCACTGCAGAGTAGGCGGGATTACGCTGACGCGCCATCTCCCTGAAAGAGAACACAAACAGGATATCAGCAGACTATGTCAGCAATATATGGCACACATACTATACATGATACTCATGTGTAGTGATATACTACTACTCCCATATGTTGCATGTGTGTGTGTCGTGGTGGATACACAAGTACATGGCCAGATATCAGTGCTCAGCCAACACCTGTGCAACAATACCTGACACATTCCACACAACATAGTAGCATGCCCCATCGGTCAGCACACACTGACAGGTCCAATGCACAACCTCACTCTGGGGGTTCATCCCAAGGTACTGTATGTGGGACGCCATCCACTAGTGTGATGTGGACACAAGTTACTCGGCCTGGATATACATATCCCACCACCACCACCAGCACAGTAGACTACTTTGATATGTATGTGATTAGACAGTTATTCACTTGTTAGGACTGAGATGATATCCATGCAGCACACTGGGCCAGTGGAAGCCACAACCCACACTGCTGACCCCTTTGCAAATGCTTACCACGGACATGCCACAGATTGCATGGAACTTGCACACACATTTCTAACCCAGACCCTATGCACAAAGGTTAGGCATCCTGTTTGGTGGACCCCAGACAGAGGCAGATTGTATAACAATAGCAGGATGCTACTGCAGGACAGAGCAGATTCACATTAAGTGAAGGCACCTGTGGTCAGCACTGGTACTATGCTACAGTCTCTCATAACAACGGCCACGGCCTACTCTGGGAGGGAAATGGCCACAAACACTATGGATAACCACAAGGCCTTCTTCAGTTATGTTACACATATGGACCAAATGCCTCAGATATGCTCTGTGTTAATACACACCTACTTAAAATTCACCAAACACACAGATATTGGCAACATTCTTGCAGAGAGATTCGGTGCACGTATCCCCCCTCCTTCTCCCCCATCAGTTGAAATACTTATCACAGCTGTGTGTAACCTCCCTATCATCTCACGTGTCCAGGTTAGGGCCACCCTCAGCAAAGCAGAACACACAGCATCACTGTGACCTGATGGTATCCCTGGATGTGTGCTACCTGCACTCCAAGAGGACATACAACCGCATATAAGACTGATAATTTATCTTGGCCGTACTACAGGATATGTACCTAGACACTGGCATACAGCAACAGTGGTCCCACACCACTAAGGAGGCACCTCTACTGACCCTGGGAACTACCACATCATATGCATAACTGGCCTCGTCTGCTAAGCTATGGAATTATTCAGTATGGGATGCATATGCAGTGATATCGGGTACCTGCAGACACTTGTTCCCAGCCAGTTTGCCTTTGTGATGGGCCGATCCTTCCTTTTGAACCTGGCTGACCTTTCAAAGCAGTCACTACAGCCATTGCTGAGGGCAACACACAGACAACTGCTGCCAGGATCATGGCCTAACACTGATTGACATGTAATGTATAGTCATCCCCTTTTGGTGGAACTACGTACACACAACATATCACATGGACATACCTATAGATACAGACCTATGACACATTTAGAGGGTTCACAGTATGCACGCTATTAACCTGCTACTTTGCATTACCTGTGTTTGTCGCAGCTGGTTGCGTTACCACTGCTTCTGCTTCCTGCTGCTACTGTCACTGCTGACAGCTTAGAGTCACAGTGTGTAGCGTGTTTTTTTTTTCTCTCTGTCTTGGTTTGTCTCTCTCCCTCTGTCTGCTTCCAGACAGTGCAATGAATGTATTGCATGTGTGGAGTGTTAGTACAGGATGCTTTTGTAGGTATCTGCATAGGTCCATGTGATGGCCTCTGCACCAATTGTAAGCCAGCATTTGCTAATTGCATGCAGCCAGTTGTGTACTGATTGCAGTTCTCACTGTGATTTCAGGACAGTGCTATAAAAGGGTATGTGAGATAGGCGTTGCCCTTTTAGATTGTAAGGGCGGGAACCATGCTGGTATGCTGTGGACACTGTTCTGTGAGTGTAAAGGTTAGTATCTCTCTCATGATTCAGGCTGTGTTGTAGATTCACATTTCTCCATTCCTTTCTCCTGTTCCCTGTAGTAAGTGTGTATGCACAATGACACCTACAACTATATATAGATATATATTTATATATATATATGTAAATATACATACATTTATATATGTACATTAACTGACATTATTACCTACAAGCTACCAACTAGCATGGCTGTTTCTGTTCACACACTACTATTATGGGAATCCAGTAGTTTTGACAGTAATTCTAAATGACATGCTTTGGGTACTACACATCCTATATTCCCTTTACATTCATCCCTACTATTACATGTTATATTTATTTTAGCCCAATGTTCTTGTATAAGAGTCATGGCTTAGTGGTAGGTCATACAGACTACTGTTTCCAAGGTCCTGGGTTCGGGACTGACAGTGGGATTTTATTTTGCTTTTGAACTGACTACAGGACCTGTCAATCAAAGTGACTAAGGCACTTTTAAGCAGTTGTAACCGGGTTTGCGCTGGTTTGCGCAGAGCTCACGCATGCGCACTGGCGGTTAGCTCTGCGCACACACGCGCACACCTGCTTACAACCGCTTAACAGTGCTTACTCTGGCGCACACCCGTGCTATTTTCTTTGAAAGAAATGAAAATGGGGAGACAGGAAAGTGGTGAAAAAGGGGTCACAAAGAGGGTAAGACAGTAGGGAAACAAGCTTGGGATTTGCAGGAGGGATGTAGGTAAGGCCCATAGCTGCCCATTTCTTCATCAGCAACAGCTGTGCATATGTATGTAATTTGGTGTGACATTTGAAACCTTCCACCCCTGAGAGAGGTGTCAGGACAACAATAATACTTGTACAGCCAATTGTAATTGATAGTTTCCATGTCCAGCAGACATGTGTGCGGAATGGGCAGCTATGTATGGGGCGTAATTTTTTTGTGGGTACAGAGTGCCCTTTTTTTTTTTTTTTTCAGGTGAGAGTGGTATATCAGGTGAAGGAAGTCGGTAGAGCTGGGGAGGTAGGTTGGGTAGGTAAACAGACAAGACAAACAAGACGCATACAGGGGTGGTGTATGACACGTGTGGGGGGGTTACACAATTGACGGTGACGGAGGTTTGGATATCCAGAACCCATGAGCCCACAGATGGCAACAGTGGAACTGATATCTCCACCCATAGGCAGTTGCCACTGTTCCTTCACTGCCCAGGACGGGGCTGTGTTGGGGGCTGTGTAGGCCGGGCAACAGGCATGCCCGTAAGTTGTGCCACCTGTGCCTCAAGCTGGCGTAGGGGCTCAAGAACAGAGTCCCGGATCTCCCTACGCACCACAGTCCGGACGCTACAGGGGGTGAGTGGTGGTTCTCCTCCGGCCACACTTGCAGAGGGGGGGCGAGCCCCATCCCCTGCAGCGCTTCCACCCACAGGTGGCACAGGGCCACCGGAGGAGGGTCCAGACTGGGCACTAGTGCCAGGTGCCCTCGCCAGCTGAGGTGGGAGAGGTGGGTCCACTGGAACCCGCCTTCCCTGTCGTCCTATGTTTTGCATTATGTCATGACAGTTTGGGTTAGTGACATATAATACCATTCACAATTAGTTGTAACAGCATGCATTAGTATTCCCATTAACCAAACACCCAGATATTCACACCATTGAACAGCGAGCATAACACATGTATAATTTGAACAGCAATACACAGTCCAACAACATGCAGGGTTGATTGATGGAAACAGACCATCAGGTTTGGATGTATGAACAGGGCAGATGCATCAACGGACATGCAAATATATATGACCCAACAGGACAAATGTCCAGGGGTATTAATTGTGATTGCACATACCATTTTCACGTGGAATGGGTTATATGTGGTTATAGGGTGGGGTGAAGAAAATAATATTAACACCTTCGAATACCAATACATATGCTGTACATTTCTAATAGCTGCACATATAGACACACTACTGTTCTAACTGCAGTTTCCTATATGATAACTATTTCAATTTGGTGATAGGACTGTTACTGCAACATCAATATACATTTTATTGTTCTTCATACACATTCATAACTAGCTTTGTTCAGCTACATCATCCTGCTACATTTGCTTTATATAGCTATAGACAGGTGTGGATGTTTGGTATATCAGACAATCATACTATCTGCATATTGCAGACTGAGAGCAACATATCCAGATTTTGGGATACACATTCCAGATGCAGCAACACTTTGGACAGATTTCGCTGTTTGGTTTTGATTCTGACATGCATTTCATTCTGTCTTGACTGCAGTATACTTTATTCAGGGGTTATTACTACTGTATTGCTGGATTGGGTTATATGTGGTTATAGGGTGGGGTGAAGCAAATAATATTAACACCTTCGAATACCAATACATATGCTGTACATTTCTAATAGCTGCACATATATACACACTACTGTTCTAACTACAGTTTCCAATATGATAACTACTTCTACTTGGTGATAGGACTGTTACTGCAACATCAATATACATTTTATTGTTCTTCATACACATTCATATCTAGCTTTGTTCAGCTACATCATCCTGCTACATTTGCTTTATATAGCTATAGACAAGTGTGGATGTTTGGTATATCAGACAATCATACTATCTGCATATTGCAGACTGAGAGCAACATATCCAGATTTTGGGATACACATTCCAGATGCAGCAACACTTTGAACAGATTTCGCTGTTTGGTTTTGATTCTCACATGCATTTCATTCTGTACTGACTGCAGTATACTTTATTCAGGGGTTATTACTACTGTATTGCTGGATTCATGACACTTTTTCACACTCTCTCACTTGTTTTCTTTTTACTATTCAGGATGGTACTTACTTCTAGGCTTTATTGACATGTTTTACCTGTAGTTATTACAATCCTTTCCAGCAGTCTCACTTCTGTCATGTTTCAGTATTTCAACAGGGATATATTTCACACATGTGATTTTATCATCTTCTGCAGCTATACTTTTCAGCCTGCTGCAGGTTGTGTACTATTTTCTTACAGGTGGGGCATTTTTATTTCAGAATTTATGTCAGACATTTTCATTTTTCTGTTTGGATTACAGACTGCAACACACTTTTGTAATCAAGCAATACTTGCAAACACTTTCACACTGTTACTTGCACATTTTATTACTTAGTGACTACACTGCACTCTTTTGCTGACTGTCATACTTTTATATTTCTTTACAGTTACTGGTAGTGGATTACTGACCTGCCTGGTGGTGCAACCGCACCAGCCTATCGCCATAGGCTCTGCGGTTCGCAGAATGAACACCTGCAGCTGTAATATAAATGAAGTAATATTGGAATACACATATCCATAATATCAGCTAGTTTAATTTCTTACATACATAATTAAATGTAACTTACTCAGTAGTGGGGCGTTGGGCATTTGCTGGGCCTCCTGGATCCAAAGGTTCAATTGGTCCTGTTTGCATCTCTTCAGGTCCGCATGGTGGTGATGGACCTGCTCACCAGTCCTTGGAATCCCTGTGGCACTGGTGAGATCATGAGCCAACCGGTCCCATGCCTCAGCCCTATATGCTCCACACAGGACCTGGCCCTGCATGAGTTGGGCCTCATGATTGTGGACTAGGAGCCAGACCATGTACCTGGACTCCTCAATGACCCACCTCTGTGCTCGAAAGCAACTACCCTCACCTACTCCTGTCATTCTGGCTGCAAGTCAGTTCTACAATCGTTTATGCTGTGTATTCCCGCCTATGGGGCTTATATAGTCCGTTTTTCCCTCACATATCTGTGATTGGCTATTTTGGAATTGTATCAACTTCACTAAACCTGCATTGTCATGCCCCAGTTTGTATTCATTCCTATATATTTGCTATTATTGCATTTATAGGTACTGCTGTCATGGCTTAGTTGTTCAGTACCTCCTTGACTATGGTGTATAGTATCCTGGGTTCGAACCTGGCCACTACTTTTTATTTTTTATGACTGTCTAGACAAGCTGAGGGGTGTGTCTGTGTAAAGGCAGTTTTGATACGGTTTGCTCAACGTTGCCCATCGGTTAGCTTGTTTGCGCAGTGTGCAGCTTGGCGCAAACGGGGTACGCTGGTTTAAGCCTCATTTGGCTATCAGCACGCATATTACGTTCAGCTCAGCTAGGGGCACATAGATTCAGCGTGTTAAACCACTGCTTGGCTACGGGCACTCATTTTGCACCAGTTAAACCACTGCTCACCTACGGGCAGATGCACTCACCCTGTTAAACTGTAGCTCAGCTATGGGCACATCTAGCATTTTCTATTGTTTTGTTACCTCACATTTCTTCCATATAAATGGGCTATTTCATTACATTTTACATAAAATGTGATTTTATGTGTACATATTTGTCAGGGACTTGTTTCGTGCTTATTTTGCTAAAAATAAAAATTGGTGTTGTAGGGGCTCGAAGCATGAATGCCTGCTCTTTAGCCAACATCTCTACCGCTACGCTATTGCTTCTTGGCTTACTTTGCATATTTAGTTCTTATATGCTTTCCCACTGACTGCTAACTGTAGCTGCGCTACAGGCACGCCCACGCAAACGAGCGCACTCACAGTTAAACATCTTTACAATTTAAAAAAAAATTATGAGATGTTCATTTGTACATTTTATGTTCGTAGTCTGTGGGGACATGTGTTGTGTTGTGTTTATTCACATTTCCATAGACTCTGTCGTGGGTGTTTACTTTGGGCACTTTTACTCTTCTGGGGGCGTGTCCGCTTACAGGGCTCGGCCTACGGGCACGCCCCCTACTGTCTTACATGGACCGTGTTAGCCTTAGGTGTGATTCAGCATGCTCTCATGAATATGCAGAGCATGCTGACATCACTCCATTTAACTGCAGCCTCCGTGTATGAGTTATAACTCTTATACGGAGGCTTCGTGAATCCTGCCCAATGTCTTTTTATGTTAACCCAATTATATTATATTTTTTATATAGATATATATGTATATATATATATATATATATATATATATATATATATATATTTAAATCCACCTCAAAAAATATGTATTTTTATGTGTTCATATATATATATATATATATATATATATATATATATATATATATATATATCTAGGTAACTGTAGTCCCTACTATACCACTAAATCTTATTACACATTACTGTAAGTTACCTTCCTTTTATAAATGCAAAGAATGGGATTTCTATTATTCAAACCATTATTTAATAGGTTTTTGTGATATGTAATAAATAATAATAACTAAGATCTACCCCAGAGTGGCACTAATATGAGCTCTAATATATAAACTAAATCAATGTGTGATTATACTTTGGACACCCCTACATCTAACCAGTTATCTTGACCAATTTGTAACTTTAGTATGCAGGCTATTGAATATTATTCATTCAGACCTGGTGGCCTGCATGCATCAAGTCTTAATTGCCACAGTAGTTCTGTTTTTTCCAAAAGTAATGATTTTGGGCCTCCCCTGGTCATTGTTTGAACCCTATTTTCCTGATCCAGTATTGTTTGGTTTCAGCAGTTCGTTTTTGGTTTTATTCATGGTAATAAAGAAAGAATATGGTGTTTCAAGGGAAACAGTATAAAAAATGACTAAATGCCTATTGCTTATCAGGTCAAATGACAGTTCTTCACTTATACTGTATAAATATATCTTTGAATGAGAAATAAATATCTGGTTTGCCTATTAGAATGTGTAGTTTTTCTAATTAAGTTTTAGCATTCACAAACAATTTATGTTTCAGTATTGCATTGGACAGTCTGTCTAATGTGTTTTAATTTGCATGTTTTAGTTAAGTACTTCATGCTGTATTGCTTCCACAGTTTGCTAGAAAACAATTTTAACTGTATGCTTGAAATTAATGTTATTTTCATAATTAAAGCAGTTTAATTTATCTATTCATTATTCCAGTTTTTGATCTTCTTTAAACATGAATTAAGCCACTCATATAAGTATTTGCTGGTGGCTAGTCGAGCTGTTATAGTAACATAAAAGATTATAAAATTAACCCCTTACTGGAACTGCATATTGTTCACTGCAGACTTTTTCTTAAACTGCACCTAGAGTCTTGGATCATCATATGGGAAATTCACACCAGGAAAGGAAATTCAATTACTGAATGAGCATATGAGGAAATCTACACATAAATGACAGAAGGCAGAAACACACACACACACACACACACACACACACACACACACACACACACACACACACACACACACACACACATACCTGTATACTTAAGGCTATCTATAAATTTATGTATGCATGTATGTATGTATCTACATATCTATCTATCTATCTATCTATCTATCTATCTATCTATCTATCTATCTATATATCTATCTATCTATCTTTCTATCTGTGTGGGATACATATGTATACATGCACAAATATGCATACATACTCACATTCACCACATATGTACACACTGTGCATCACAGACTCAGAATATATATCTATATATTTATATCTAGCTCTCTCTCTCTCTCTCTGTATATATATATATATATATATATATATATATATATATATATATATATATATATGTATATATATATATATGGGTCCCCTTCAGTTTGCCGACAGTCCAGAATGCCGACAACCATATGGCCGACACCATATGATCGACATTCAGAATGCCGACAATGCGGAACCGGCATCTCACTATAGTGCGGAATGGAAAGATTTCCATTCCTGCACTGTAGTGCAATCTCAGAGTTGGTATATTAAAGTTACGAGGGGTGTGGGGGGCAGTGTCCCCCGGGGGAGTGCAGGTGGGGTGTAGCCCCCCTTCTAGCAGTTGAAAGGAAATTTTATTTATTTTCTGTGGACTTCTCACAATGTTGGCAATCTGAAAGTCGATCATATGGTGTCAGCCATATGATTGTCGGCATTCTGGAATGTCGGTGTTGTGTAGGGGATATATATACATATATATATATATATATATATATATATATATATATATATATATATATATATATATAGACATATACACATTGGTGCATCTGTACAAAAACTCATTATTTTTGATGTGTTTGGGATTTTATTTATTTATTTATATTTGTTTACCAGGGTAGTGCACTGATTAATATTGAGCAATTTCAGGCTTGGCCCAGGTGAAATACAAAACATTTCACAAACAAAAAAATACAGAAATGTAAGCAATAACAGAATAGTTCAGACTAATTACATAGGAATAACTGGCACAGTACAATGTGCAATCAAGCAGAGTGTGAAATGCAATATATACATTATTTTCTAAATGGGTCAATGTTCAGTGAGACAAAAAGAGACTCAGAAAGGTGAAGTTAGGTGATGAATCTTGTGTGAAGCAAGAGCATTTGGCTTGGATGAAGGTGTGCTTTTTGGGCTGCATTCTGAATTTGGAATAAGTATTGATTCCCTTAATGTTGATGGGGAGAGCTTGTCAAAGAGTAGCTGCCTGAGAGGAGAATGCATGTGCAGTGCTGTGGGGTTTGGTTCTGGGGTAATCAGTGCTGTGGAGTTTGAGTCTAGGGTTAATCAGTGCTGTGGAGTTTGGGTCTAGGGGTAATCAGTGCTGCGGAGTTTGGGTCTAGGGGTAATCAGTGCTGTGGGGTTTGGGTCTAGGGGTAATCAGTGCTGTGGGGTTCGGGTCTAGGGGTAATGAGAGTTGGTATGGCTTATGAGTAGTGTCTCAGGTTGTATGAGAAGGTTATTTTATGAAGTCTAGTTGCAAAATGAGTAAATGTGTGGAGCTGGAGTATTCTGTAGAACTGGGATCCTAAAAATAGGTTAGAGCTTTGTTTTATGGGTAGCCATTTGGCTTCTAGGGTGATGCAATGATGCTCACAGAAATATGAGTTTGTAATATATAGGCAGATGCTGTTAGAGATAATCTGGAGTGTGGAAATGTGTTTCCTGAAGGCAGAAGTGAAAATTCAGAGCCCATATTCAAGTTCAGAAAGAAGAACTCCTTTGCCAATGGCTGCTCTGGGTGGTTGGGGTAGAAGAAGTGAGATCTTTTTGGCTGAAGGGAATTTCTTTCGGCTTTCACTTTGTCTATGCCAAAATGAACATTTAGTGACTGATCAAGCCACAGTCCTAGGTATTTGAAGTCAGAGGTTTTCTCTATGGAATGACTGTATAGCTCAAAGATAGTTGCTTGGTCAGGTGCTTGGTGAATTTTCTGTGGGGTTCCAAAAAGCATACTTTTGTTCTTGGTGGGGGTTGAGAAGTAGTTCATGGTTTATAAGCCATCGGTGGAACTCATGTAAATTTGACTAGAGCTGGCATGAATGTTGGCATGAGAGCAACTTGACTGGTAAATGACAACGTCATTAGCATAGAGAATAAGCTGGGAATGAGGGAAGTCACAAGAAAGAATTTTAATGAATATGTAGAAGGAGGCAAGAACTGATCTTTATGGTACACCTTTGATAACAGGTGCAAATTCTGATTAGTAGGAACATATTTTAAATCTCAAGTCTGTCATTGAGGACGTTTTTAAACCAGGTAGAGGTGTCTGGACTGATACCAATTTTAATTAGTTTGTTTTGGAGAAGACAGTGGTCATTGAGGTCAAATTTCCTTGTCAGGTCTGTAAATAGGGTACTTTTAAGGAAGCCACTTTCACAGTTTTGCAGGATGTCATCAGTTAGGGATCAATGTGCTGTCATAGTACTTGGTCCAGGCCAGAATCCATGTTGTTTGGTGGTACTGCTGGATACAGAGGGAGAGTTGGGTGCAGACTATCTTTTCAAGAAGTTTGCCCAGAATTGGGAGGATGGATATTGGATAGAAGTAAGAGGTATCTTTTCAGTTGGTTTGCTTTGGGAGGGGTTTAATAAGAGCAGTTTTCTAAATCTGTGGCATGATGTTTTGTGTGAGGCACAGATTATATATGTGGGTGAGAGGAAGACATAGGTGCTCTCTACAGTAATTTATGAACAAGGGGGTTATATTGTCAGATGCAGCAAGGGGTATCAGGGGAAATATTTCAAGTAGAATAGAGACTTCTTTGGGTCATATGCATTTGAAGTGGAAGAGAGTAATGAATGGAGGTGGGGTGGGCAATGCATGATCTGTGGGACATACAGATTTTATGACCAGAGCTTTCAGAATTCTTCAAGGAAGTCTGGGAAAAGTTTTGCTGTACCACATTGAATGATGTTTGTAGACCGGATATTATGAGGAGGTTTTCTTTTGTAAGTACATTAACCTCTTTCCAAAAGTGTTTGGGAAAATGCAAGAATGCAATTTGTTTTTCTTTGGAGATTTCTTTTCTGGCTTCTGATGGATTTCTGTGCTAGGGTATGCAAGACTATAAAAGAGGTGCAGTTGTCAGTTGTGGGGGTCGGTTTCTGTTTTTGACATGCTTCATCCCTTAGAGTTAAAATATGTTTAAGTTCAGTTGATAGCCAATCGGTTTTGGTGGGTTTATAAAGCTTGTAGATGAGTGGGAAGAACTTGGCTTATACCTGGTGGAGAAAGATGGTTAAGCATACAGCTGCTGTATTAGAGGTTTTCAGTTGTAGGCTGAAAGAAAGGTTGTAAGTTTGTCTATATTTGTGCTACTCTAGCTTCTGAGGGCTTTTAATATTGGTGGCAGTTTTATAGGATCCTCAAACCAGCAACAAACAAATAACTCCAGAAATAAATAAAATAAAAATGCTGTATCGATACAGTAAAACAGCAGTATTTATTCAAACCTCAAAGCCAATAGTTAGAACTTTCATCTCCTTAATTGGAGACTTCTTCAGACTAAGGCTTCAACACTCCAGTAAAACATGTATATACTCATTAACCTGCATATGACTTCAATTTAAACATGTAATATAACTAAATTTAAAAAGATGTCTACTAATAGGTAAATCACAGTGCTTAAAAAAACTCTTTACAGTACATCTATTCTAACACTGATTTAGTGTTTTAACATCCTGGTAGATAGGTTCAGTGCTAACTTTACCCCCCTCTCACCCCCTAAAGGGCCCATCTTAATACCGGAAGAATGCAAAGTTCCTGTAATCACAGCTGCATAGGTAAAAGCCTCACTCATCAAAAACAAGAACAGAGCATACATGCGACCTGGCAACATCCCAGGCTACCTTCTACATGAACTACAGAATGAACTGGCCCCCCACCTAAGTACCATGTTCAATCATAGCCTCACCTCAGGCTTTGTGCCCATTGAATGGCGCACCCCCACAGTTATCCCACTCCACAAAGGGGGGTGCCACAACAGACCCCGGGAACTACCGCCCCATTAGCCTGACGAGCCTGGTCTGCAAGGCCATGGAATGTATCATCATGGAAGTCATAAACAAAAACATTGGTAATCTCCAAACTCTGGACCCCACACAGTTCGGGTTTGTAAAAGGCAGATCATGTCTCCTAAACCTGATAGACTTCTTTGAAGTAGTCACCAAAGCCATAGATGAGGGTAAGGTGGTTCACACAGCCTATTTAGATCTCGTCAAGGCGTTCAACTCCATCCCCCACTCTGGAGTTATAGATAAATTCACTAAACTAGGTATAAATCCCTATGTCAGAAGATGGGTTGCCAACTGGCTTACTGATAGAACCCACACTGTGAAAGTAGCAGACTCCAAATCAGACTTTAGACCAGTGACAAGTTGAGTACCACAGGCTTCAGTCCTGGGTCCTCTCCTGTTTGGTATCTACTTCTCTGAAGTAAAGGCTAACACAGAAGGTCTTTGGCTAACTAAATTCACAGATGACTGAAAACTACGAGCCATAATAGAAACTCCTAACGATGTGGACATCCTACAAAAGGGCCTCACTGAGAAAGATGCCTGGTGTCAAAGCCATGGTCTTAAGCTCAATGTCAAAATGTGCATTGTCATCCCTTTTGGTAAAAACCCTGTACCCATGAAATACCACATAGGTGGTAGTCTTCATAACACCGAATGTGTGACAAAGAGACCTTGGGACACAGGTGGACAGTAGTCTCTCCTTTGATAATCACATCGCCACAGTGATCAGGAAATCCTTCTAAGTGGCACACCTCATCACAAAAGGTTT
>NC_056732.1:457821414-457903914 GCF_019279795.1 Protopterus annectens | reverse complement strand
GGTAGGGAATTTGTCTAAGTCATGCAAAAAGTGAGATGATATTCCAGAGTGTCCTATCACAGTTTTGTCTGTGGAAATCAATGAGTGCATGACTCATGAGTTAACTTAAGGCATAAAATAGAAAAACTCCTCAGCAGCAATATGTCTCAGGTGCCACAGTCTCCACATTGGCTCTGAGCCAGGGGTAATCTAAGTTCATGGGAAAGCAAGAGAGTCTGTTAGACCTGGTGGATGATGAGAGAGTCAAGGAGCAGCTAATGATCAGCTATAAGGAGCAAAAAAAAAAAAAACTGTTGCGCAGAAATGCAGCCAGTTAGCTTTGCGACATCTGAACATGCTTATCATACATAATCTTTTTGCTTAAGTGGCTTTTTCAAATATGGAGATTACAGGTGATAATAAAAGAAACAATCCCAGGAAAAAGAGGGCACATTTGTTTTAAGCTCATAAAGTTAACCACCTCTGATAACCTACTAGACCTTCCTGTTCTTTTGCTAGATATTTCCCCTGGTAGCTTTGCATGGATTAGGTAGAATGCACAGAAATATCCAGGAAGAATTGCCTTGTCATGGTTTCCTTCACTTGTTTCTCAGTTAATAAGGTACAGCTAAATGAACTTTCCAAAACAATGCCCACATACTGTAGGTATACTTATGCTCTTCCCTCTTGTCTTACATTTAGCTCAACAGAAACGTATGTTTTGTAGATATGCATGGAGAGTTACGCTGCAGCAAGTATTTGTCTTGGTTTCAGTGAAAACAGGTATAATCTGATGTATTTTTTTGTGAATAGAGCTTTATTAATATAATGCTAAACAAGAATATTTAAACACAACTGTAGTTATAAAAACCTTTTGCACTGTTTGTAAAAAAAGAGTGCAGCTGCATATTTTCCATTCCCAACTAAGAACATTTATGGAGCATCTGTCCGATACATCATGATGCATAGCTAATGCCCCAAGTCTTTGACAGAGTACAGTATTTATATCTATATATATATATATATATATATATATATATATATATATATATATACATATATATATATATATATATATATATATATATACACACACACACACACACACACACACACACACACACATATATATATATATATATATATATATATTTTTTTTTATACATGTGTATATATATATATATATATATATATATATATATATATATATATATATATATAAATATATATATATATGTACACACACACACACATACATGGTTATATTGTGTAATCAAATGTTTTCAATGTAGAACTCAAAAACTGACAAAAAATGTTCATAAATACAGAAAATGAAACATAATACATCCTGAACTTAAAAATATCGTGAAAGAAAAACTATTTTATTTCCCAGTATTAACAATACTCCCCCATAACATTAGCTTCAAATTCATCTTATTAAAAGAAGTGTTATGGGAAGGTTTTTATTAAGGTAAGATGTAGGGTTCTTCACCCCTTGAACCACCTTAGTAATCGGTATTAATCTTAACCTAATGCTGCCCCTTCCCTCAAATATAACCTTACCCCTTACCTTAATAAAAAAACCTTCCTGTAACACTGCCATACATAGCACACAATCACACACAAAGACATTCACAAATACACTCATCTATCCACTAACCTAACCCTAGACTACACACAATCACACGCAAACATACAACATGCCTCCCTAACTTTTCCCCAACCCTAAATGTATCTCTCAAACACATGCACAAGCTCTCTCACCCCTCCAATCCCACGTACCTATTTCAACAAAACTTAACTTCAACATTTGTTCCCTTGGCTATCTTTACCATCAAAATTAAACAACATGACCTGCATTTCTCGAACAAACTGATGTTTGACAAAATGCAGTATTGTATTGTATTATTAAGCCGTGATTTTAGTACCTCAGCCTGGTGAACACGCAGAGTTTCTTTTTGTTATTAGATATTGGATTGCTGCTGCATATTCTTTGGCAGCTTGCTGGCCTTATTATTGAGATTATATTTAGATAGATAGATATTTTGAATGGTTCTTATGTTATTGCAAGGTGCATCAGCTAAGACTGATGAATATTTCTTATACTACATAGAGGAATTAAGATGTATGCATTTTTTAAATGTGAGGTGGGTTTGAAGCAAAAACAGTGTGATACTGTAAGCACAAAATACTAATCTCTAGATAGATTCCTATTTCTTAGTGGAAAAATTGGACTTTGTACTCTCCATTTAATATTTAGACTCTCAGAAGGAGCTGAAGTGCTTAAGACAACCCTTTCATAAATCATAAGTGGTTTTACGGCATAGGAGTAGTGTTCCAGGAGCATCACTGACATTCAGGTTTGTGTCTTTGCAGTTGCTCTTGGCTACACTGTGCAGATGCAGTAGGCTTTCTAGCGCTTGGCATGGAGGCACAGGTATCTCACAGTGGTAATGCTATTAGATCACTAGTGCTATGCCCCAGAGCACCCCTAAAGTTAACTCTTTGTCTTCTCAGTTTAAAGGTGTGGGTTTGTACGCAATGTGATTTTTTGGACGTTTCTACATCTTCAGTCATGGTGTGGGATTTCAGTTCTTCTCTGATTATGACGGAGAACCTTCATAGGTTCATATACTCATATGTTTGATGAACCAACTTATGCCCTGTTAGCCACTGAGAAACTTGATGCCCATGCAATCATTCAGATCCTTCTAGAATTAGTGGACTGAAAGTAATTAAGAGGGGAGATTATTCCGTAGGAGTAGAAGTCTCTGAAATATGAACTTGTCACTTGGTAAACTTAATATTGTAAAAAAAATAATAAACAAATTAAACAGTAGCACCCACTGAAATAAATACTTCCTTTATTTGTGTAAAACAATGCCACAGGTTTCAGAAGAAGCCTGGGTGACCAAGGTGACGTGTTGTCTTTTCCTGAAATAATGGGAACACAATATTAATTTTTAATCATATAGAGTGACATCTTGTGTTCAGGTCACTGAGTGGGGAGTATTCTAAGCAAATTGTTTCAAGAAAGAAAGGGGGCCTTTAATGCTGTCAATGTCAGGTGTAGGTCACCTCTAAAAAGATGATAAGATGCAGAGAAGAGAAACAGTTGCTATAGTGTTATGTTATATGACAAAACTTGAAACCCTGTGATTATCTTTGTAAGTAGCACTTGAACCTTATCCAATTGCATCAGATGGCATGCTCGTACATTACAGAACAGAGTATAGTATTTTGTAATTGTATGGATAAGAGCTTTGTAAAAGGGAGCAGTTACTTCTTTGGTATGGTTATTAACATCATGGATAATCAAGTGGGCAATTTTGTATGCTTTACAGAGGGTAGCAGCTATATGGATACCAAATGTAAGGTCATATTCTATAGGTACTCCAAGGTCTTATTCTATTTTGTCATTGCTAGCCTTTTACCTATCAACAGTGTATAAAGATGGATGGTGTGGGTGGGTGAGTGGGTGGGGGAGGTTAATGAATGGGAAAATGCTACATCTTTTGACATTAAAGGCAATCCTACCTCTCAACCTCTTAAGCAAGAAATCTGGATAAAGCCATAAATAAAAGTTGGACAGAGGCCCAAAAATAGGGACAATTTTAAATATTGCTCGTACAAACTTAGAAAGTTGATAGAATAACAGGTTTTGCATTAGCACAAATTTTCTGAAGGGCATGAAATCTGAAAGTCAAATGTCTGTCATTATTTTCTACATTCACTCCTTAATGATTTTCCACTAATTCTCCAGAAAAAACCCACACAATTTTATGTACAATGGACCAAAATTATGAGGCAAAAATGTGGACATTCTGCAAAAATCTGTACAATTGAGAGGTATGAATACCATTTCTACTGCTTCAATTGTGTGATAATAGTGAGGTGATGTCATATGGTTTAAAGACAGTGCCCTTGAGTCTGCAATGTTGGGATACTTGATTAGGTTCATAGATTAGAACTACGCTAACTGCCTTTGTGAGTCATTTTAGGCCTAGCCAGTTACCCCATGTGAGAATCAAACCATGCACCTTGTGTCTGTCAGGTAAACACCTTAACCATTATGCCATCCTCCTAGCATCAGTTTTGACATATGAGAAAACAATATCTAAATCTAGTGGTCACAGGACAGAGCTCTGAGGGACTCCACTGGTGACAGGATAAGGAGAGGATTGAAGTTCCTTGTTCTTGTCTGTGCATGACCATGTAGCAAAATGCATTTCATAGGTTCATGGGTTCATAGGTAGGTACTAGGCTATTGGCCCTAGGGCCTATATAAGCCTAGCCAAAAAGGTACTCTGGCTTTCGCCACCCAGGAAAATTATTTTCCTGTTCCACTGTCAAGCAGAGCCACAGAAGTGATCCCCGAGGTGAATTTCCTATTTCGCATCCAGTCATCAAGATTTTTCTTGAAGAGTGCTAAAGAGGAGCTTTGTTTGATATAGATAGGCAGTTTGTTCCAGAGTATGGGAAGTCTCTGGGACAGGAATCTATCCCTCCAGCATGTTCTGTTTATTGTGGTGACAAGGTTTAGGTCCCTAGAGCATGTAGCTCAGAGGGATTGGGATTTCTTTAAGTGGAGTATGTCCAACAGTTGTGGATTTGACAAAGCTTTGTATGTTAGGCAGAGATCGCCTCTGAGTAGGTGATATGCGACGGAGTAAAGCTGGAGATGTTTGAGACAGTCTGCATAGGGCATCTGTTTGAGACCAGAAAATCCTCTTTGTGAGTTATTTCTGTGGCCTTTCCAGTTGTTGTAGATGTCTTGTGAGGTACATACCAAAAGGGGCATTGTACTCTATAATGGGGCTAATGAGGGATGAGTAGAGGGGAACAATGACCTCTTTTTTCCTGGATGAGAAACCTTTTGTGATGAGGTGTGTCACGTAGAAGGATTTCCTGACTAATGCATTGATGTGATTATCCACCTGTGTCCCAAGGTCTCTTATCACACTTTCGGTGTTAAGTTTACTACCACCTATGTGGTAGTTTAAGGGTACAGAGTTTTTACCAAAGGGGATGACAATGCACATTTGGCATTGAGCTTGAGGCTATAGCTTTGACACCATCCATCTCTCTCAGTGAGGCCCTTTTGTAGGATGTCCACATCAATAGGAGTTTTGATTATGGCTCTAAGTTTGCAGTCATCTGTGAGCTTCATTAGCCAAAGACCTGTGTTAGCCTGTTCTTCAGAGAAGTAGACACCAAACAGGAGAGGATGCAGGACTGAACCTTGTGATGCTCCACTTGACATTGGTCTGAAGTCGGATTTGGAGTCTGTTACTCTCACAGTGTGGGTTCTGTCAGTGAGCCAGTTGGCAACCCATCTTGTGACACAGGTTTTTATTCCTAGTTTAGTGAGTTTATCTAAAATTCCAGAGTGGGGGATGGTGTTGAAAGCCTTGGCGAGATCTGGATAGGCTGTGTGTACCATCTTACCCACTTCTACGGCTTTGGTGTCTGCTTCAAAGAAGACTATCAGGTTTAGGAGACATGATCTGCCTTTTAAAAACCTGAACTGGGTGGGTTCCAGAGTTTGGAGATTACCAATGTCTTTGTTTATAAGTTCCATGATGATACGTTCCATGGCCTTGCAGACCAGGCTCATCAGGCTAATGGGGCAGTAGTTCCTGGGGTCCATGGTGGATCCCCCTTTGTCGAGTGGGATAACCATCACTGTGTGCCATTCAGTGGGCAAAAATCCTGAGGTGAGGCTATGATTGAACATGGTACTTAGGTGGGGTACCAGTTCATTCTGTAGTCCGTGTAGAAAGCAGCCTGGGATGTTGTCAGGTCCCATTGATGCTGTGTTCTTGGCTTTGGAGAGTGTGTTTTTTACCTGTTCAGCCATGATTACAGGAACTTTGCATTCTTCCAGTATAGAGATGGGCCCTTTAGGGGGTGAGAGTGGGGCAAAGTTAGCACTGAATCTATCTGCCAGGATGTTGGCAATATCAGTTGGTTCTGTATATTTAGTGCCATTGTGCTGTAACTCAGAGCAGATCTGAGTGTTGCCATTGAGATTCTTGACATAACTATAGAATGCTTTGTGGTTGTCTTTAGAATCAGTGGCAATTTTGTTTTCGTAACTAGCTTTGGAGGATTTTATGAGGGATCTCAGCTTCTTACTGAGGCTGACCAGGGATTTCCTCCAATCATGGGATTTTACTCTTTTTTGCAACAGTTTCTTTCTTCTGTTGTAGAGTTTGTTTATGGCAGTAGACCACCAGACTGGTTTCATTTTCTTGGAGGATAGCATCTTGGTTCTGTTAGGGATAGCATGATCCATGCACTTGTATAAGTGCTTATAAAGTGCAATTGTGTAAGATTCAGCAGTCGTACCTCTATTGTCCGTCTGCATGGGTGTCGTGAAGTTTTCCGCTTCTGTCTTAAGAAGCGTAAAGTTGGCTTTGGAGAAATTTTTTACAGTAGTTTCCTTAATAGGGGTGGGGGAGGGATGTGAATGTCTAGGGTGATTAGCTTGTGGTCAGATCTGACCAATGAGGAATTGACCTTTGGTGCAGAATACTGGTCACCCATGTTGGTAATGACCAGGTCTAGGATATCGCTGCCCCTGGTGGAGGTGTGGATAAGTTGATCCAAGGCATTGGAATTTATGAATTCCAGAAAACAGTGAGCAAAAGAGTTGGTAGATGAGTAGTTTTCCCAGTTAATGGTGGGGTAGTTTAAATCACTCATTATTAGGGTGTTAGGTTGTACCCCAATATTTTCCAGTGTATCAAGAAATGAGGAGTGGGAATCCTGGGGCATGGTGGGGGATCTGTAGCAAGCTACAGTTTGGATTGCGGTCTTGCCCAGTGTTAGTTGCACTTGGATAATCTTGGATGAGTTATGCTGAGCAACTAGCCTGGTGGTGTGGACATCCTTAATGAATATGGACACCCTCCGCCTTTAGTGTTTCAGTCCAGGTTAGGTGGCCGAAAGGTGTGGTATGAATTATAGCCTGGTAATGCAGGGGTTCTTTTTGGAGCCTTGAACCAGGTCTCTGACACTGCACAGATGTTGATGTTCTCCATTTTAAGGAGTGCCTCGAGTGAGTGCATTTTGAGGTATAGATTTCTAGCATTAAGTAGCATTATCCTCAGATTTTGCTTGCTTGTACCTGTTATGGTGGTGAATTTGTCATTTGAACCTTGCCTAATAAAGGCACTTTAGGGGTGGCAAGAGCCTTAGCCAGTATCCGGAATCCCAAGGGTGAAAGGTGCAGGCCATCTCTGGCAAAGCATCATGGTCTGTCAATCATGTCATCCCAGGCAGACAGATACTGGATCCCCTTAGAATGACACCAGAAGATTAACCAATTGTTGAAGTCCATCATTTTGTCCTTGTACTGTGGTATCATTCTGGGCAATGGGAGGATGCTACTCAGGGCTAGGGTCATACCTGTCTGGGCTACAAGATCAGAGAGCTCTTCCATGTCTCTTTTCATGTAGTCCAGGGAGGCACATCTCAGGTTGTTCACACCAACATGGACAATGACAGAGTCATATTTGTACTTGTTGTGGAGTGACCTGAGTGTGTGGGTTATGTGACAAATCCTGGCACCCAACAGGGAGCTGACAGTAATCTTCTCCTTGCTTAGCCTGGTCAGTGAGACATCAGTGTGCCTGACTCTATAGTCACCTATTACTAGTGTGTTGGGTACGTTGTTTTGCCTTATAGGCTGTGGTTGATTGGCACACTGAGTCTGTGGGCTATGTGTCATTTGGGTTTTGTTGAAGGGTGGAGGTTGCTTGCGTTTCTGCTTTGGAGGTCTCTGTTGCTTGAGCAAATTATTATTGAGAGCCTCCGGAATGTTTTTGTGTTTCTATGTGTGGATTTTGGTGGTGTAGGTTTTGAGGGACTATGTGATGAGTGTGGTGCAAGTGTTTACCTTCTCCTCTTGGCTGTCTAGTCCAGTCTTGGCTGAAGAGAGCTTTGCTTCCAGTTTGGCTACTTAAGTGCATCTCTCACAGGTTGTAGTGTTGGGTGGTAGGAGGAGAGGGTTGTCTGTGTACATGAGGCAATTGCTGCATTGCCTCAAGATGCCCAGGTTCATCAGATAGACAGGAGAAAACACAGGGAGCTGAACCTTAGACATGCCTGGATAGGTGCTTATTTATTAAGTACTAAAAACTGTTTTCCTCTAGATAAGTGAGGAAAGTTGATTGCTGTACTAATTAGTAGCTTATTTAGTGCTTACAATGAGTTCTAAACAAGTGCTCAAAGAAACAGATTTGAGTGCTAAAACTAAAACACTGACTAGTTCTAAGGGAAAATTTGAAGAGCAGATTTTATGGTGCCAGGAATACTTTAACCCTAACTAAGCTGTGATGCATAAAGTATATATTTTTTAACAGTAGCAAATGAGCAAACTGATTTAAACAAATTCACCAGTTGACCAATAAGAGCTAAAAACCAAGCCCCATTCCAGCAGTCTTTGATCAGACAAGTTCTAACTGCACACTTCTGCCACTAGCATGCAGGGGAACCTTCTCCAAAAAAAGATGGCCTGGATTAGTGCTCAAGCTATACAAACAAAGCTAGATTCAGCAGGTCTGAATCTAGTCTATGTTACAGCAAACAAGGCGTACCAATTTCAGAAAGAAACAGTTTAAATAAGCAGACACAATAAGCCTCTAAGCAGAAACTCCCAGCTCAGAAGGGCAGAATCTACCATCTCCTCCCACAAGAGTGCAGGCCACATCTTCTTAATGTAAAACAACTGGCCTGAGGCCCATGTGCGTAAACCAAAGGCTTAGAATAACAGTTACAATTTAATCAGGCTACTAACAAGAAGTAATAAATGCACCAGAATAAATGCAATTAAATACTTTTAAAAACAGGCAGCAAAAGTAAAATAAAGTAATAAAGTAGGAAGAAACACAAATACAGTAAAAGCAGATGAATAAAGTGCATTTTTTAGACAACAATAGAAAAAGAGCAAACTAATTTAAACAAATTACCCACCTAACCAGTAAAAAGCTCAAAACTGAGTCCTGTTCCAGCAGTCTTTAATCAGACAAGTTCTAACTGCACACTCCTGCCACTAGGGTGCAGGGGAACCTTCACCAAAAAGATGGCCTGGATCAGTGCTCAAGTTATAGAAACAAAGCTAGATTCAGCAAGCCTGAATCTAGTCTATGCTACAGCAAACAAGGCGCACCAATTACAGAATGAAATGGTTCAAATAAGCAGGCACAATAAGCCTTTAACCAGAAATTCCCAGCTCAGAAGGGCAGAATCTAGCCTCTCCTCCCACAAAAGTGCTGACCACAAACCTTCTTAATGTAAATTAACTGGTCTGAAGCCCAAGTGCTTAAACCAGAACTAATACACTTTTAGAATAAGAAACATTGAACATTCAATCAGCAATTCCCAACTTAGGAGGATGTAAGCTACCTGTCCTGCCACAACAGGGCAGATCACAAACCTTCTTAATGTAAAATATCTGGTCTGAAGCCCAGGTGCTTAAACCAAAAGGCTTAGAACAACAGTTACAGTTTAATCAGGCTACTACCAAGCAGTAATAAATTCAGCACAATAAGGACAATTGAGTACTTTCAAGAAGAGGCAAAATCAAAATAATGCAATAAAGTGGGAAGAAACACAACTACAGTAAGAGCAGATGAATAAAGTGCATTTTTTCTCTGTATTAGGTAGAATGAACTAATGACACTAGACTGGGAGGAGTGTCAAAGATCAAATATACAACAGGGACGGGCAATTGCAAATCCACCAAGTATAAGAAGAAGATACCAATAGGGAGGGAATGAGGGTGGGAACACACAAGTTGTTAGACCACTATTTAACACAGCAGGAATAAGGATGGGAGAAAAACAAGCAATTTCAGCATATATCAGAAGCCAGCAAATATATATCTAAATCAATCAAGCAAAAAAAAAAAAATCGGATAATACAGAACTTTGAAAAGAAGTGCCAGAAAAATATACTTATCACTTTATATTTCAAATTGTTTCAGTAGCACTTTCAGTCAGAACACAAGGAGCTTCAAGCAGTGAATGCAGAGGTTAACAACAGGGAATATTAATTATACTAGCAAGCCTTGAGATAAACAGATAAAACTCAAAAAGTTGTCAGACCACTATTTAACACAGCAGGAATAAGGGTGAGAGAAAAAAAAACAGTAATTTCAGCATAGCTCAGAAGTCAGCAAATATATATCTAAATCAATCAAGCAAAAAAAAAATTAGGATAATACAGAACTTTGAAAGGAAGTGCCAGAAAAATATACTTATCACTTTATATTTCGAATTGTTTCAGTAGCACTTTCAGTCAGGACACAAGGAGCTTCAAGCAGAATTATGATGTCTTCATTTACCTTCATATCCTTATGTTTGTATGATTTCATCAAGGTCTATAGTTATGAATGCTTTGGCCAGATCAAAGGAAGCTGCATGGAAAGACAAATGTTTAACAATCCTTCAGTATTTTGCATTACATTTGTTTGATGGCAGAGAGGAAAACTAAGTGTATCTAATTTGCCCTTTAAGTACATTTAATATTTTATATCCCCTTTCATTCTAACTTTCCTCTCACCATTTATGTTCCTGTCCTATCCCCTCTTGATTGTCTCCGTGGATTCCTTCTCAATAATCAATTCTGTTGGTCCACTCCAAAGATTCACAGACCACTTTTTGAGAAAGTACTTTTAGAGACCCTTGGAGTAATTAGACCGTATAATATGCCTTTCTTTCAGATTAACATGTTCTCATCTCCCTGAAAAAATGTGTGCATATAGAGCATGTCTGCTCTGTATTTTTTATGCTTTATCAGTCTGCACTAAAATCATTTTCCCTCTGTCTCCTATAACTTTCTGGTAACTTTCCTCCATATCCTTTCCAAAACTCTGATGTCCTTCTCCTTCAGAAATGCACGTGGTACTGAAGATGTATCTTTACAATGGTCCAGTAGTATTGGAAAATTGTCTCTCTGTTTCTGTCTCACTCTTATGGAGTCTGTTTTCCTCGGGATACAACTCAGTGTTTTATTTACTGTAGGCACTGCCCTCTCAAGTAGCACCTGGTGAAATAAACTATATGTGGTAACCAGCCTATTTATTTTTCCTGCCTTGTTCCACTCCGCACAATCCCATGAGTAATCCTTTACACAAAGATCGGTCTGACATAAGTACAGCAGAATGATCCTTAACTGAAACCTTTTTGCTACTTAATCAGCCTTACCGTTTCCTTCCTTAGACTTCACCGGTCCTACATTGCTGAAGATATCTTTGCATCTTGCATGGAGAAGTTAAACCTTTTTTCTTTTCTCCCTCTTATGTTTGAAAAAAAGCTCAAGTCAATATTACTAGATATAGGACTGTCACCTGAGCCAGTTCAGTAGTCACTTTTCTTATTCCTTACATCTTTGATAAGAATTTATTGCAAATAATTAATGTTATGAGCTGCTTAGAACTTCATCTCATAGTCCTGAGCATGCATCCCCTCAGTCTGAATTGGTCAACTGAGAAAGTGACCATATTTTTCAAGAAGACAAGTGCTACTGAGTTAACACTGAAAAGTCACATGTCCTCTTAGTTTATATGGTTGACAAGCATATAAAAAAATCATACAGCAGCCCTTCATTTCCTACCTTACAATCTGTGGCAATCTAGCTACTTATTTTGACCCAGGCTTCTTACTCTAAATTTCCTATCAGCTACCTAGGTAGAACTGCGTCAGAAGCCTTGATGAAGCCCAGGCAGACCACATCTTCAAGTATTTCTTAGTCAAGTTACTTTATAACCAAGTCAAACTGGATTGAAGTTGATTGCAACTGATTCGGGACATAAACTCATACCTGTGGCTGTCTTAGAAGTTGCTGCACTCTAGGATGGCAACTAGAATTTCTGATTCTCACCTCAACTTTTCCTTCCTCTGTCTCTTTGGGTTACACCTTACCCTCTTTCAGATGTTCCTTACTAAGCATACCAAGCAAGTGGGAAAGACCCCAGGGATTCTTAACTAAAAAGATCAAAGACTTAAAAAAGATCTAAGTTACCAAGAGAGACTGGAGGCTGTGTCTGTATGTTCAATATCATATAAAATCCTAAGGGGCAATTTGTAATTTGCTTATAAAGTTACAAAGGATCCAGTAGTCTAAAAGCTCTTTTACCTAAAAAAAAAAAAAAATCAAAAATTCCTACTAACACTGGAGCAAGATATCTAAATCTATACCAACAAATAAATAAATAAGACACAGTGGAGGGATAGGTTTACCATGCTGTGTCTATCCCTTCTCTGGAACACACTTTCTGTCCAACCTCATTAATGTGACATACTGTCTGCCTTTAAAAAAGGAGCTGGACAATTAGATGGGTATTCATAAATGTTGCCCTTGACATAACTGGTTTGTCCATCCTCAAAAAGTAAGGTAAGGCCTAAGGGTGAGTAGTGGCTAAGGGAAAATAGCCTTGCTGCTCTGTTGCCATGTAGCTCCTATGGAACTATGATCTAATGTCACCAAGCTAGTAACTTATATTTCCCACATTTATCTTGCCACTCCCTCCCCATGCAAATGTTTGCTGTCCTTCAGTCCTCAAAAGTTCTGCAAAATATTTTGATCACTGAAAATGTTCAGGCAGTGAAACTAGCAAGATTCCTGATGACTCTAGGGGGTGGCCATTCCAGTCCTTATGCTTTATCCTTTATTATGGGCAACCCATTCCTGCACCTCCACTTACATTTTTGTTCTGGAGTCTCTCTCTTCTACCTCTTTTTCAGCATTGCATCCTCCCTTTTTGTTCCTTTGTCACAAGTAACACAGATTTTTCATTTGCCACCTTTGCATTTTCCAGTGTTATGTGATCATCCTCCCATCTTTGTTTAATCGTGTTTAAGTCTAACCATCTCATTCTCCATTCTGCTATATACTTAGGAAAGTCCTTGTTATGCTTCCTGATCCTTTCAGCCAACTCCCTTTCAGCTTGTACCTGTGCTGCCATTGCCACCTTTGTTGCCCTTCGGTAAGGCTCCTTGCACTGTACCCCCTCTATCTATCCATCCTTACCTTACAGCTTTTCTAGGCCTAATCTGCTGCTCTAACTGCTAGCCTCAGATTCCTATGCAGGCCTACTGGTTTTCTCTTGTTGATTCTTGGTATCTTCTTCAAACTTTTGTCTACAGCCCTAATTACTCCATCTCTGATTAATATCTGTGGCTTGATTACTTCCTCAATTTCCCCAGCCCCTAACTCGCTCCTAACCCACTCCCCAGATTAGCAAACTCAACTCCTCTAAAATCACACCCCATTTTCCTTGTGCTCTTACTCTTCCTACAATTTTACGTCATGCAGTGAAATGGCCATGGTTGACTAATTGTGCCTTTACATGAACATCTAAAGGCCCTCTGCTTTGGTTAGAACAATATCAAGAATACTGTCCTTTCTGACACTGTCTTGTATCACCTGTGAGAACGTTTTACAATCCAAGACTTCAGTCAACTACTGTTTCATTTCAACCCCGCAGCTTAAAAGTTTCCATTCTTTTTTCGGTATATTAAATTTCCCCAGTGAGTATTACCATCTTCCTCCTCTTCTGCCTTTCTTTTCTCTCTACCATTCTTTCATTCCTTCCCCTTTTATTACTTCTTCTCCTACCTTACCTTCCAAGACTCTTAACCTTGATTCTGGCCCTGCCTGCTCCCTCTGACCTCAAATTTGATGTTTTTGTTTATGGAAACTGCTGTTACATTTCCAGCTATCATTTCTCTGCATACCTTTCAACCTCTTAGCACAAGAAATCCAGTCAAAGCCAAAAATTATGACATAGAAAGGCTCAAAAGTAGGGACAATTTTCAAATATTGTTTTTATTAACTTATAAAGGTACTAGAGTAACAAGTTTTGCATTATCATAATTTTCTGAAGGATATGAAGTCTGAAACTCAAATGTTTGTCATTACTTAGTGACTTAAGTTCTCAATGATTTGCCAGAAAAAATACATTAATTTTATGAGGAAAATACCAAAAATATAATGCAAAACCCTGGACATTCTGTGAAAATCTGGGCAGTTGAAATAAATGTTTCTCTGTCTTTCTTGAATTTCCTGTTGTCACCAATCTATATTTCTATGATACCAGCAATGTCTACCATCTCACCTTGTATAAGGTGTTTAAAACACTTCACCCTCCTAGACAGATTCATTACACTGTAAAATACTGCTACATAGCCATACTCAGAGTAATCCTTACTTGCTCCTGTGCTATAGTCTGCATTTTTTTACCATCTATTACCTAAACCTCCCTTTGGATTTTTTGATATTCTGTCCCCCTTCCATCTTAATTTAACAGAGTCAGATGGCAAACCTGTTCATGTAATTTTTCTTAACAAATATTTCTTTATCATCAGAGTTAGAAAAACCTTTGTGTTTTTAAAGAGTTAAAGTCAGCATATACGAATTAGTAGAATTACCTGGGGAAAAGACAGTTTAGTCAGCACCAGTGCATGGGCATAGCCATTTTTTGGTTAAGTGAGCTTTAAGCATTTTTTGAACTGAGATAAGGCTGTGGTGGATGTTATGTTAGCAGGTCCAAATTTTAGATTTTAAAGTTTGAGAAAAGGGGTTCTCCAACATGATTGTTGGCAGTGGTTATCTTTATTAGGGTTTTATTACTAAAGTATAGAGTTCAGACACTGGAGTATGCCTGTAGTAGATTTTTCAGGTCCGGTGTTTTCTCTAGTAGACAGAAGATTTCCTGGGCCATGGTTAGTTGGTTATATAGTAGGAGTTGAGGAAATTCTAACCAGTTGAGTTGTTTGAGTGTTGTACAGTGATGTGGCCTAAAGGATGAGTTTGAGGCAAATCTGGCAATTTTGTTATAACATGACTCTAAATTTGCTAGCTCAGATTTTCTTAGGTTAGTGAATATGAGCAATGCATAGAGTAGAGTTGAGATCAGATGAGTTTGGGCAATAGTAGATTTTGTGTTTTTTGTAAGATAGTGCTTGTTCCTATATAGTTTACCTGTTTTTTATGTACTTGTTTATGGTTTGGAATATGTGGATGTCAAAACTCATGTTGTTGTCAATTTCAACCCCAGAAGTTTGGTGTGAGCTGTGGGTGAGATGATGATATTGTTTGTTGATATAATGTTGAAAGAGGGGAGGGGTACAGTAGTTTCAATGGGATGGAACAGCATGAGCTTGTTTTTTTTGGGGGGATTCAGAATTAGGTGGGAGTTTATCAGCCATGTTTTGACTGCTAAGAATGACGCTTATGTTACCGACTACAGTTCCTGTATGGCTGGAGCAGCACATATTACTGTAGAATCGTCTGCATCCTGAATGACAAAGGCACATGAGGCTGAGAGGTATGATGGTTGTTTGTAAATACTGAGAAAAGTAGGGGACCTAATATGGAGCCTTGGGGGACTCCTATGGTCACAGAAAGAAGGGGCGATAGGTTTTGTTGCCAACATACTGCTTGTTGGTACCGGGTTAGGTAGTCCTGGAACCAAGCAAGATTAGACTGACATAGATTTAACTCAGAGAGGACATTTATAAGTTTGTTGTCTGAGGTCATGTTGAAGGTTTTGGATAAGTCTAGGAAGATAGAGGATATTTATTTGTTATTGTTTTGTGATGGCTGACTGCATTAGTGAAAGTCATTAGAGCAGTGGTAGTACTATGGTATGGTCAAAAGCTGTGGTGAGTACTGGACAGTAGCTTGCTTGTATGCAGGTAGTCCATGATTTGCATGTGTACAATTCTCTCTAGTTTCTTAGACAGAGGGGATAAGACAGCATTTGGTCAGTACTTAGATAGATCTGTTCAATTGCCTATTTTGTGAAATGGTATAATGCGGGAAGTTTTCCAAATGGTAGGGACTTGGTGTTCCAGAATGGATCTATTGATAAGTATGGATACTGGGTAGGCTTTTGCCTTAGCAATTAATTTTAGAAACTCTGCTGGTAGGTTGTCTGCAGCTAGGGTAGTGGGCTTTAATTTCTTAAGCATTTTTTTATTGTTACAGTTGCGACAAATTGAAGGGAAAAGGTGTTATTGTCTTTCCTTAGAACAGGAGTACTTGGGAGTAGTACTGGAGAACTGTTTGTTAGAGAGGGCTAATATATTTTCAGTAAATATTAATTTAATATAGTTTTAGATTACAGGGGTGTCCAACCTTTTGGCTTGCCGGGACCGCATTGAGTGAACAGAAATTGTCTTGGGGCCGCATAAAATATATCATATAGTTAACTCTTTTGCTGCCACGGGAGACCAAAGTCGACCTCCTGGCTGTACTGTAGGTGCATTCGAACAATTAATAAATGTAATAAATGCCGATTTGCCTTAAAATTCTAATTCTCATTCTGATTTTAATTCTCTAATCTAACAGTTAACTCTAACATCTTAGTTAATACAACGATTTTTTTTTTTTTTTACAAATAAACAGATATTCACTACAGCAGTAGCATTTCTCACTGGGAAAACCACTCCAGCAGTCCATCTACATACAGTGTCAACATTAGCAGTCCTACAATACTATAATCCACAAAAATAAGCCAACAAATTTGCAATAAAGTAAAGAATTCACATTACTGACTTAATAAAACAATTATGAATAAGCTACAAGAGGGTCTCACCCAAACAAATGACTGGTGCCAAAACATGGCCTCAAGTTAAATGCCAAAAAAATGCATTATCATCCCCTTTGAGGAGAGTGATGTCCCCACAAATTATAACATTAATAACAATGTTGTAAGCGTGCAATCAGTCATGAGATGCTTGGGCACCCAGGTTGATAGAAACCTGACTTTTGACCACCACGTTGTCTCCGTTGTACGGAAAGCTTTTTACATGGCCCACCTCATTAGTAAGGGTATCTCATCCAGGGACAAGGAGGTCATAACATCCCTGTATTCTTCTTTTACAAGAGCAATTATTGAGCGCAACACCCCTTTTGGCAAGTGCCTCAGCAAAACACCCTGACAAAAGAAAGACTACAACCATTTCTGACAAAAAAAAGATCAAAGGACTGAGTTCACTTAGTTATCCAAACAGACTAAAAAGCTTCTTGCTTTCCTCTGTCTCTCACTGGCCCCTATAAATTTCATCACTGGCTTGCTTTCCAGGCTAAGAAAGATCCTGCCTTAAGAGACTTTCTCCACCTCAGGAATACTGGTTATATTTAAAGCACTCACTACAAAGACCACAGCCATCACTGCAACATAAACAAGCTACTTTGTATGGACAGGTTTTTGACACAAAAACTTTCAACTTCTGTAAAAAGCTCCTCTCATTATCAAACAATGTAGTTCAACAACACTACAACTGGGTGGATAGCCATGAATGTACTCCTTAAGTAAGTAGCATAGCCTTCATCAAACCGGAAGGAAAATCCACATACTAAACTTTCCCAGCTGGATGGCTAATATCTAATATTGGTTACTCATGTCTACTTGTCTAAGAAGAGGGGCCTATTTAACTAAGAATTCCATTTGCAAATATATATTCAGTATACATATTAAATCTCTCTCCCTTACATATATATATATATATATATATATATATATATATATATATATATATATATATATATATATATATATGGTTCCCATTCAGAAGCCTGAAACATCATAAGCCTGAAAATCAAAATCCTGAAACCAAAAGCCTGAAAATTCAGAATCCTGAAAACTCAAAATCCTGAAAGCCCAAAATCCTGAAAGACCAAAATCCTGAAACTCAAAATCCTGAAAACACAAAATAGACATACTGATGTCATTGTGGCTTTGCTATTGTTAGCCCTGTGGTGTTAGGTCATGCGTTGGGGTCAGGTAAGTGTGCGGTTGGTTTTATTTTAGGGTTAGGGCGGTTTAAGTGAGTTAGGGTTAGGGCGCAGGTTAGGCATGTATGCAATAGTGACAAATATTGGGGTTAGGCGGTTTAAGTGAGTTAGGGTTAGGGCGGGTCAGGTGAGTGTGCGATAGTGACGGACCTTAGGGTTAGGGTTAGGGTCAGGGTCAGTTGGTAGATATTAGTGTCTTTATAGTGATATATTAGCATTATTTGTGTTTTCAGGATTTTGAGTTTCAGGATTTTGGTCTTTCAGGATTTTGGGCTTTCAGGATTTTGAGTTTTCAGGATTCTGAATTTTCAGGCTTTTGGTTTCAGGATTTTGATTTTCAGGCTTATGATGTTTCAGGCTTCTGAATGGGAACCATATATATATATATATATATATATATATACACACACACACACACACACACACACACACACACACACACACACACACACACACACACACACACACACACACACACACACACACACACACACACACACACACACACACACACACACACAGCCCCTACTTGTAAAATAGGCAACCTCAGTGATCACATGACACAGTCTCACTGATTGAAATTGTCTGGAAGTCAAAATATCTGAAAAAAATCATAATAGAGATGGATTTATCCATGCAATTTCCCACCACCAAAAGGACCATCAATAAATCAACAAACAACTGCTCAGCAAAAATTAAATCAATAAGAAATCTATAAACTCTCTAAGATCATACTACATACTGGAGTAAACATATAACTCCCCTACAATCTAAAGTCATTTGACATTCAGACGTGCAGAAGTTATTCACAGACTGACCGTTTACTAAGCTGTAATGCTGACCATCACTTTTGAAAAAAAAAACAAATTCCAAGACTTTGTCAATAGCTCAAAGTGAAGAAAGGATTACTTTTTTTATTTATTATGTATTTATTTAATTTTGGAAAACATCTTTAAAACTGTTAAATTGATCACACACCCAGAAACACATTAAAGTTATTGTGATAAGTAAACAACAGACTGCTGCAAGAAATCAGTCACAGCACACTACGCTTATGTCCGAACCAATGAAGCATACCTGTCAATTCCAAAAGAATTAAAGTAGCTTAATAAGAAAGTTATTTGCAAGGTTACATGGCAGTTTATACTGGAAATAAGTGGAGCTATTAAAAACGCTCTGTTTCTCATAATTATGCTGAAAAGTCTCCCAAGGTAAATACAACCATCTGATTTAGCATGGAACCATACCTCTCAACCTTAGAGCAAGAATTCTGGACAAAGCGAAAAATAAAATTGGGACACAGGCCCAAAAATAGTTATGCATCACAGGCACCATTGAAACAAGTGTAGCTGCAAACATTATACATCACGTATAATGTTTCTATCCCATTATTGTCAGTTATATGGCTCATTCAATCCTGCTTTCTTTTGCAACAAAGAAAACCATACTTTGAAATGACAAATCCATTAAAAATAATAAAACACATTGGATCCATATTCTGCAACTTTCTACCTGCAAACAACCACAGAGCTTTCACTGAAACTAGGGCTGCTTATTTCCACAGAATGACACCTCTCCCTCTCCCTCTCCCTAATTAAGTCTAATGGTATACAATCTACCAGGATCTAGACTACCTGAAATAAATTAAATTATGGCCTGTAAATTGCAAGTGCACTTGTTTAATTAAACTACATTTCAAAGCCCACTTGCTGTATTTTTTCAGTAACATCCCAATATCCATTTCCAGGTCACTTTACAAGACATTGGCAGTGGTACACTTGGTATCCTCCAGATCCCTACAGGACCACACTCATACTGCTAACATTGTCCATTAAATGTAAATATCCATCCACTGTTAATGGCAAGAAGCTGTCTTAAAAAAATCAATTTTTGGCATGCCTAGTACCCAGGTATCAGGTTTTGAAACAAAGAAACATATTCTCCACAGTTTGTAAGTCTCTGTCTTTAATAATCATCTACTGTTGCAGCACTCCCAACACAAACACACACATACACACTAAAACACCCAACATTTAAAAAATGACATTGTGCCCACCTGATTTGCCAGTATTGATGATCCACCAAAGATATGCTTACTGTTGTCCAATCTACCACTGCCTAGAACCCACCAATGACAAGACAGTACTGGGTGATTTTTTGTTTGTCAAAAAAAATAATAAACTTTATATGCTACAGTCCCACATTAGTCAATCCACTACTGACCTATTAACCCTAGGCTGCTGTCTCAGTCTTACTCCCTGGGACTGCATTACCTTGGGTGACTACTTTTATTTCCTAAGCAAAAGACACAAATTGGAAGACGAGGCAAAAATCCAGACATTCTTTGAAAATCCATACAGTTGAGAGGTATGATTTCATATTCAATACAACACTCTCACTGTCAGGAAAGCTGCAATTTAATGAAAGTGTACTTTTAATGTAGGATGCATTTGTTAGCTAACTTGTTTGTACGTTAGCCTCTTTGTGCATGTGTCTCTCTATGTCTCTGTCATGCACACATAAACACACACGCACACTTCTACTTTCACACACACAAACATTCTGCTTTAATGCATGCACTCACTCACACCATACTTAGCTATTAACACAGGTTAATTGCTGTCTCTTTAAAAGGCAATGGCGGCAAATCCATAGACGAGTCCCTCTTCAGCAAGAACACACACATTGATTCTTTGGCACGAAATAATGGCATGAACACACAGACCCTTCTTTGGTGCAAAAAAATCAAAACTAGAAGGATGCTTTGGTGCATGCGCACACCAATGTTAGAATTACAGGTCACGGGCACGAAAAACACAACAAAAAGGTGTTTTGGGGCATGCGTACATCGATGTTGGAGTTAGAGGTAGAGGGCCGCATGGCAGAGCTCTGAGGGCCGCATGCGGCCCGCAGGCCGCAGGTTGGACACATCTATTTTAGAAGATGAGTGTTTTATATCAAATACATTTATTTTGAGTGGGTTGGGGACTGGAATAAGTTTACAATATAGGAGGGATCAAAGGGACTGATGTTATGTTAAAAAATGGAGTTTGTCAAGATATGTATGCACTGGGCACTTTAAAAAGTCAATTGATAGATGTGACTATAAATGATTTATTGCTGCAGATTGGCTGATGATTATATAAAATGTAGTCGGGAACAAAATTACATGTTCTGATGAAGTCTATGAGTGAGTAGATGAAGGCGCTTAACTTTTGTGATTGAAACTGTACTTGTGTCAACGTTTTTAATTTTTTATTAATAAAAGGACTGTCGCATACATTTGGTGCCAGTGCATATTTCCATGTGGTAGCAGTGAACAGGTTTTTGTACAATTATCTACTTCAGTTGTTGGCTGTTCCTGTAGCGGATTTTTTCTATATTTATATGCTGCTCATAGTAACCCAGTCAATGTGATTGTATAGTAATTCAAACATAAACAATTGGACACTGAAAAACTAAAGTATTACAGACAGCCGGGTCTACTTTAATTAAACGAAAGAGGAATCCATCGAATACGAATCCGTCAACATATAAACAGCGAAACATGGAAATGTCGAACGCACTAAATAGCGAAATCAGAAATGTCAAATTGTCATAGTTGGCCCGTCTGCGGTATAGTGCCGTAAGGTAAGTGTGCGATAGTTATGGACCTTAGGGTTAGGGTGCGGGTTAAGGTAAGTGCATAGATAGGTAATGTATGTAAGGTTTAGTGTAGGGTTTTGTTGTGTATGTGTGTGGAATATTTACTTTGTGTGGGTATAGTTCTGTAGGGTAAGTGTGCGGTAGTTACTGACCTTAGGGTTAGGGAGGGGTTAAGGGTAGTGCATAGATAGTTGTGTATGTGGGGTTTAGTGTTGGGTTACAAGTGTGTTTTGGTGCTTTAATTTAGGGTTAGTAGTAGGGTTTTGGTTAGTGTATGTATGTGTTTTTTGTTATTGTGTTTGCATAGGTAGTATGTCACGGGCAGTGGGGTTGGCCGACTATTGCAGTTTCGATGTTTAAATTTTGCAGTTTTGCATGTTCGACGTTATCACGTTTCGCTGTTTATGTGCCGACGGATTCATATTCGATGGATTCCACTTTCATTTAATTAAAGTAGACCCAAGACAGCCAACTAATAACTTAGAAGTCCCAGTAACATTTTGAGAGACTGAAGCTTAGATATAACAGTTTTAAACAGAGTACTTAAGTGGTGAGCACACTGCTATAGGGATGCTGAGAAAGGGAAGTTATTGTAAGACTGTATTCCTAGTCACATCTTTCCTCAGCACAGATTACAAATGAGAATGATATTTATAGCAAGCAGTGCTGGCATCTTCCTTTCATAACACTGACCCACCTCAGATGTATCTTCTGACCACTCACTGGTGTCTACACCAGGGATGGCTCATGCTATAGGACTGCAGGACTGCAGCCCCCCCTCCCCCCCCAGCTGTGGAAACAAAACAAAATAAAAAATGGAAAGAAAAAACAAATAAATCTTTTTCTTACATCACAGAATGACTCATGCATGCATGAGTTAGATTAGGAACTCTCCCAGAAGTCATGCATGCAACTTTCACAGAATGGGAACTCCAGACTGCTTTGTCAGCAGTCCAGATAGGAAGAAAGGCCATGTCTACAACCACACAGAACAGAAGACACATGGACTCATGGGGACTGTGTGTGTGTGTGTGTGTGTGTGTGTGTTTGTGTGTGTGTGTGTGTGTGTGTGTGTGTGTGTGTGTGTGTGTGTGTGTGTGTGTGTGTACGTGTGTGTGTACGTGTGTGTGTGTGTGTGTGTGTGTGTGTGTGTGTGTGTGTGTGTGTGTGTGTGTGTGTGTGTGTGTGTGTGTGTGAAATGCCCCAAATGCTATATGGTCGTGGGTAGAGAACAGGCTTGAACCTTATACCTTGGGCCCAGGTGATGAGCCTGAATTCCCTATTCCCTACCCACCACCAATTGTAAATAAATTGCAGATTTTTCCCTTATACTTGTTCTGTTCCTCATAAAATCTGTGGTTTCTGTATTTTTTGTCTTTGCAAAGTCATTAGTGCATTGGTGCAGTGATAGCATTGCTGTCTGACCAAGTTCTCTGGTTTGATTCTTGGCCGGGGTGCCTTCTGTGTGGAGTCTGCATGTCCTTTCTGTGTTTGTGTGGGTTTCCTCTGGTGTCCTTCCATCTTACAAAGACATGTGTCTGTCTGAAGTGTTTCTCCCTGGGCCTATGCTGAAAAATGGCTTTTGTTTCAAGTCAGACTTTCCTGGTTAACAAATGTTAAATAAAAATTACAAGCATTTGAATTTCAGACATCATATTCTTCAGAAAGTACATGGTAACACAAAAGCTTTTATTCTAACAATTTTCTAAGTTTATAAGATGGATATTTGAAATTTGTCCCTATGTTTGGGACTGTATTCTCCCATTATTGGCTTTGTCCAGGTTTTTTGTGCTAAGGTTGAGAGCTATCGTAAGAACTGAATTCACTGAATATGTTTGGGGGCTGTATTCTCCCATTACTGGCTTTGTCCAGGTGTTTTTTGCTAAGAGGTTGAGAGCTATGGTTAGAAATGAATTCACTGAATATGTTTGGGGCTGTATTCCCCCATTACTGGCTTTGTCCGGGTGTTTTTTGCTAAGAGACTGAGAGCTATGGTGAGAAGTTAATTCAAGGAATATGTTTGGGGGCTGTATTCCCCCATTATTGGCTTTGTTCAGGTGTTTTGTCTAAGTGGTTCACAGCTATTGTGAGAACTAAATTCACTAAATGGTAGCCATTTAAGTTTCAAACTTCCTGTCTTACACAAGACAGCTGATTTGGCATAGTGGTATGTTGCTCTGACTGTTTTGCACAGGGTCCTGGGTCCAAGGCTTGGCAGTGAAATGTATGGTGGTAACACAGCATTTTATTCTAGCAAATTTCCAACATTATACAAGCAATGTTTAAAATATGTTCCTGGTTTTGGGGTTTTGCCCCCCCCAACCAATAAATGTTGGCTTTTTCCAGGTTTCTTGCACTGCAAAGTTCAGAGATACAGCTGAGTGATTAGATTTTACAAGGAGCTGAGAGGTGCAGGGGAGCAAAAGTTTAGTGCTGCTTCTGCTGACTCTGCTTGCATTATTAATAGTGCAATAGGGAATGTACTTGCTTTTGATGCAGAAGGCTGTGGGTTCTACTCCCACAGTAGAAAGATGCATTGCTGATACTGTACTGTGTTGTAAGGGGGGTGGATGCTGCACTTCTTTTTGGTGAAGATACCTAGTAACTATGAACCTGTTATCAGTTCGCCATCCATTCCCTACTGCAATATTACTAGCTTATCATTTGCTTAGTAAAAGATGGGCAATTTATTCCACAAGGGCAGCAGGCACTTTATTTGTAGATGAAACAATGAAATATAAAGTTGTTTGCTAGTAGCAACCTCTTCATTAGTTACAGATCTCTTTAATGTGGAATTATTTAAATGACTTACTTCTTCAGAGATTGTGCATATGTACTGATACTGGTGGACTGTAAAAGTGAGTAGACTTTTATGATGGAAATGTTCTGAATTGGGCAGTTTTGACATTATTGGCGCATGCATTTTGTTCCATTGTTTACTGGAAAAATGTCAAAACAAATTTAAAATGCCCTCTAAAACTGTACTGTATTGTGCAAGGAATATAGTTTAATACAGTCAGGAAGGTGTATGAAAGAGCATGCATATGTTTCGTGTGCAAGGGGCCTATGATTTGAATACAGCCCGAACCCAAAGTTAATCTTTATCTGCCACTGGCAAAATGTATTTTCTTTGAATGTGGGTTTCAATACTCTTTCAATGAATGGAGTTTCAAGGGCAGAGAAATTTTAATGCTAAGTCTGTTTTCATTGTGAGACTTGATTGCTTTGTTTAGCAGATATCTATTAGTGTTTGCACTGTAAAATGCAAAATAAAACTTTCAAATGAAGTCCAAATCATCACAGAAGTAAAGCAGTATGCACATTAGTGTTTATGGTAAATGGGAGAAATAGCCAAGTGATGGTTTATTGGAATGGCTCCGGGGGGAGGCTCCATTCATAGGTTCATAGGTTCATAGGTTGGTACTGGGCTATCTGCCTGAAGGCATATATTAGCCCAGCCATGTTGTGCGGTATTCACCGCCCCTTTAGTAGTTCTCTAGACCCTTTTACTAGCAGCTAGTACCCTTGGCCGCTATCTAGTAGTGCTGTTGGTGTGATCCCCGGTGTGAACTTTCTGTTACCCATCCACTCATCAAGGTTCCTCTTGAAGAGTGATAGTGAGGGGCTCTGTCTTATGTAGATCAGGACCTTGTTCCTTTGTAAGGGAAGTCTCTGTGAAGAGAATCTATCCCTCCAGCATGTTCTATTCATTGTTGTGTTGAGGTTTATATCCCTAGAGCGTGTAGCTCGAGTAGATTTGGTTTTGCTAAGATGGAGCATGTTCAACAATTCTGGGTTGGACATGGCTCTTTACGTTAGACAGAGATCGCCTCTGAGAAAGTGGTATGCAACAGAGAACAGTCGTACCTTTTTCAATTGTGCTGCATAGGGCAACTGTTTGAGGCCAGTTATCCTCTTGGTTAGGTACCTTTGTGGTCTCTCCAGCTGCTGGAGATGTCTAGCCAGGTACATTCCAATTGGTGCATTGTACTCAATAATAGGTCTGATGAGGGAAGAGTAGACGGGTACCATTACATCCTTAGATCTTGATGCGAACCCTTTCATGATCAGATGGGTCACATAGAAAGATTTTCTAACCACTTTGGCAACATGGTTATCAAAGGAAAGCTGACTATCTACTTGGGTCCCTAGATCCCTTATTTCTTCTTCAGATTTCAGGGGATTCCCTCCTATGTTGTAGTTTGTGGGTATTCTGTTTTTCCAAAGGGGATTACAACGCATTTTTTTGCATTTAGCTTGAGACCATGGCTTTGACACCATGCATCAGTCTCATTTAGGCCCTTCTGGAGGATCTGCATATTGGCCGGAGACTCTATTATAGCACCCAGTTTGCAGTCGTCTGCAAACTTAGTCAGCCACAGCCCTTCCGTGCTTGCCTGTACATCTGAGAAGTATGTGCCAAACAGGAGTGGCCCCAGGACAGAGCCCCGAGGCACACCACTCGTTACTGGTCTGGATTCGGACATAGATCCCGCTACTCTTACTTTATGGGATCTGTCTGAGAGCCAGTTTGCGATTCATCTTGTGACGTAAGGGTTTATGCCCAGGCTGGTGAGCTTATCAATAATACCTGAATGGGGAATGGTGTCAAATGCTTTAGCATGGTCAAGGTAAGCCATGTGTACCTCCTTTCCCTTATCTATAGCCTGAGTAACTGTCTCAAAGAAATCCACCAGGTTCAGGAGGCATAATATGCCCTTGAAGAAGCCGAACTGTGTGGAGTCCAGCGACTGGAGGTTCCCAATCTCTCCATTTATGAGTTCCATAATGATTTTCTCCATAGTCTTGCAGATCAGACTGGTCAGGCTTATTGGTGGGTAGTTCCCAGGGTCAGTTGTGGCCCCACCCTTGTGTAGCGGGACCACCATTGCAGTGCACCATTCTATGGGCACATATCCTGTGGAGAGGCTGAGACAGAACAGGGTATTAAGATGTGGGGTTAATTCCTTTTGGAGCTTGTGTATGACACAGCACGGGACACCATATGGTCACATGGAGGCAGTGTTTTTAGCTTTAGATAGAGCCTTGTTAACCAATGTATTAGTAATAATTGGACTTACACAATCCCCTGGTATGGTAATAGGCCCTGTAGGTGGTGAGGCGGGGGGCTAGAAATTTGCACTGAACCTGTCAGCCAAGATGTTGGCAATGTCAGAAGGGTCAGTGTATTTTGTTCCATTTTGTACTAGCTCAGAAAAGACCTGAGCATTGCCATTTAGGTTTTTGACGTAGCCATAGAAGGCCTTATGGTTACCCTTGGCATCCTTGGCAACTTTCTTTTCAAAATTAGCTTTAGTTGACTTGATGAGGGCCCTCAATTTCTTACTAATGCTGATCAGGGATGATTTTTCTACTTGAGATTTGGCCTTTTTTTGTATAAGTCTCCTCCTTTTATTGTAAAGTTTGCTTATGGACGGGGTCCACCAGACTGGTTTCTTCTTGCTTGAGGAAGGAGTCTTGGTTTTATTTGGGGTAGCATGGTCCATACAATCCTGAAGATGCATATAGAGTGCCTTGGTGTAGGATTCCGCATCCTGGATATCATTATCCTTTTGCAAGGGAATAGTGAAGCTTTCCACTTTGGATGCAAGTAGTTTGAAGTTTGCTTTGGAAAGGTTTTTGACTATGGTTTCTTTGACTGGGGGAGGTGGAGGGGTGAGGATGTCCAGGGTTGTCAGTTTGTGGTCGGATCTGACCAAGGAGGAAGTGATAACGGGTGTGGTACAATGGGCACCCATATTTGTGATGATTAAATCCAATATGTTGTCCCCTCTAGTGGGGGAACATACTAGTTGTTCAAGGGCATTTGAATTTATAAATTCTATGAATCGCTGAGCATAGGAGTTGGAACATTGGTAGTTCACCCAGTCTATACCAGGGTAATTGAAATCACCCAAGATTATGGTGTTGGGTAGGACCTTTATATTTTCCAATGTCTCAAGGAATGCAGAGTGAGCATCTTGGGACATGGTGGGTGATCTATAACCAGCTATGACTTGAAATGTGGTTTTGCCTGCTGATAGTTGCACATGGATGATCTCTGGGGCATCATGCTGTGCTACTAACCTGGAGATATGGGTATCCTTGATAAATATGGATACACCTCCACCCTTTGTACTGTGATCTGGTAACTGAGGCCGAAAGGTATGATATGAATTGTAACCTGGCAGTGCTGGGTGGTCTCTTGAGCCTTGAACCAGGTTTCCGTCACTGCACAAACATTGATTTTCTCCATGCTGAGGAGAGCCTTGAGTGTGTGCATTTTGAAGTTGAGACTTCTGGCATTGAGTAGCATTACCCTTAGTTTTTGGTTACCTGTGCTGGTAACGGTGGTTGGTTTGCCCTTTGAGCCTTGCCTAAAAAAGGCACTATGGGGACGGCAAGAGCCTTGGCCAGTATTCGAAAACCTAGGGGTGACAGATGCTACCCATCTCTGGCAAAACAGCAAGGCTTGTCTATCATGTCATTCCAGGCAGACAGACACTGGATCCCCTTAGAATGACACCAGAAGCTTAGCCAGTTGTTAAAATTGATCATTTTGTCTTTGTATTGTGGTATCATTCTAGGTGAAGGTAGTATGCTACTCAAGGTCAGGGTCATACCAGCTTGGGCTACATGATCAGAGAGCTCCTCAATGTCTCTTTTATTGCAGTCCAGGGAGGTACATCTTAGATCATTCACACCAACATATACAATGACAGCATCATACTTGTACTTGTTCTGGAGTGACCTAAGTGCCTGTGTTATGTGGCGGATCTGAGCACCCGACATGCAGCTGACAGTAACCTTCTCCTTGTCCAGCCTGGTGAGTGGAACATCCGTGTGCCTTACTATAGAGTCTCCTATTACTAGCATGTTAGGTATGGTGTTTTGCCTTAAGGGCTGTTGTGAAGCACACTGCTGAGGTGAATTATGTGTTTTCTGGCTTGTGTTTGGGGGTGCAGGTTGCTTGCTTGTCTGCTTTGGAGGGCACTGTTTCTTTTTCAGATTGGTACCTAGTGCCTCCGAATATGTTTTTGTGTATTTATGCGTATGTTTTGCCGGTGCTTGTTTTGTAGATTCATGTGTGACAGGTGGTGTGATGCAAGTGTGTCCCTTATCCTCTTGACTGTCTGTTACAGTCATGGGTTGAGAGCGCTTAGCCTCCAGTCGGGCTGTGTATTTGCATCTCTCACAAGTGTTTGTGTCTAGAGGTAAGAGGAGAGGGTTGTCTGTATATATGAGGCAGTTGTGACATTGCTTCATTCGACCATGATTTTGTGAGGGGGAGGGCAGCAAACTCAAAGACAACCCCGGCTGAACTATACCTCTCAACTGTCCAGATTTTTGCAAAATGAATAGATTTTTGCTTCTTATTTTTGGTTTGTTCCTCATAAAATGTGTGGTTTTCTGGCAAATCATTTAGGAATGAAATCACTAAATAATGACAGACACTGAGTTTCAAACTTCATAACCTTCAGAAAAATGCATGCTAAAGCAAGACCTGTTATTCTATCAATTGTCTCAGTTTATACAAGAGCAGTTTATAGTACTGTTTATATGTTCTCCAATATATTTGGCCTTGTCCAGATTTCTTGCATTAACAGTTTGAGAGGTACATGCAAATAAATTGCTTTATAGAATTAGACATAAGCAAACCTCTCAATTGTCCCTGATTTTGGCTCAAAATGTTGCTCTTCCCCTAATAATCCCTCCGCAAAATGGCAATTTTATGAAGAAAACATGGTGGGTTTACAATTAATAAATAAATGTAATAATCAGAGCTATAGATTACTTTTATTTCAGAAATGCATGTAGATTCTTTTATTTTGTCAGCTGCTCAAGTTAGCAGTGCTAATATTAAAAAGTGTCCTTTCTTTGACATGTTCCCAGCTGTATTGTGTGGCTATTTTTTACTCTTGCATCACATTTTTGGTCCATTTTTCATAAAATTGTGTTTTTTGGCAAATTAGTGGCAAATCATTAAAGACTGAAGTTAGAAAATAATGACAGACATTTCAGTTTCAGATTCCATACCCTTCAGAAAATTCATACTAATGCAAGACCTACTATTGTATTATCTTTCTAAGTTTATAAGAGCAATATTAAAAAATTGTCTTTATTTTTGGGCCTTTGTCCCACTTCTATGTATGGCTTTGTCCAGATTTCTTGCTCTGAGGTTGAGAGGTATGATAGATGTGTTTGGGCCATCACAGTCAGCCAGAGACATTTCAAATTGTGACATACTTGTTGCACCCCATTCCCCCAATGTAGTGACTCTGGATGTGTCCAGGCAAGGCAAGGAGGAGTTATGCAGTGTAAATGTAAATGTGCAGACCAACATGGGGTCTCTATGTTCCACACCAGAGGTATACCGCTCACTGGTAAGATCAGACCATAAACTAATCTCACTGGACATCCATACTCCGTCCCTACCCCTAGCCAAGGAAACCACGGTGAAGAACTTCTTAAAAGCAAACTTTGCACTTCTCAAAACCAAGGTGGAATCCTTCAAAGCCCCCGGGCCAGTGGAAAATACAGCCCAAAATTCAGAATCCTTTACAAAAGCATTCTATGGACACCTACAGGAATGCATGGAGCATGCTATCCCAAATAAAACCAAGACTCACTCTTCCAAAGGCAAGAGACCTGTCTGGTGGACCCCAGCCATAAATAAGCTATACAACAGAAGGAGAAAGCTACTATATGATAGAGCAAAATCCCAAAAAAGGAAGGTGTCTCTGATCAGTACTAGTAAAAAACTACGATCCCTCATAAAATCATCTAAGGCCAGCTTCGAAAGAAAAATTGCACAAGACACTAAAGATAATCACAAGGCCTTCTTTAATTATGTCAGAAATCTGGGAGGCAACTCCCAGATATTCTCTGAGTTAGTGCAAAATGACAAAAAATACACTGAACCCACAGACATTGCCAACATCCTGGCAGAAAGGTTCAGTGCAAACTTCTCCCCCCCTTCCCCCCAAAAGAGCAAATGTCTATCCCAACAGAGTGTAGCCTTCCTGAGATCACAGATGCACAGGTGAGAGCTGCCCTCTCCAAAGCAAAAAACACAGCATCAATGGGACCAGAAGGTGTCCCGGGCTGCATCTTACATGAGCTCCAAGAAGAACTAAACCCTCATATAAAGTCACTGTTCAATCTCAGCCTTACTACAGGATATGTACCCAAGGAATGGCGTACAGCAACAGTGGTCCCACTCCTCAAAGGTGGTGCCACAACAGACCCCAGAAACTATCGCCCTATAAGCCTGGCTAGCCTGGTCTGCAAAGCTATGGAGCGTATCATCATGAAAATCATAAACAAAGACATTGGAAACCTCCAGACACTGGATCCTGCCCAATTCGGCTTTGTTAAGGGCATATCTTGCCTCTTGAACCTGGTCGACTTCTTTGAAACAGTTACTAAAGCCATTATGAAGGGAAGGTAGTCCACACAGCTTACCTGGACCTCGCAAAAGCCTTCGACACAATACCCCACTCGGGCATCATAAATAAGCTCACCAGCTTAAATATCAACCCCTATGTCACAAGATGAGTTGCGAACTGGCTCAGGGATAGAACCCACATGGTCAGAATAGCAGGTGCCATGTCAGACTCTAAACCAGTTACAAGTGGTGTCCCATAAAGGCTCAGTCCTGGGACCTCTCTTGTTCGGTATATATTTCTCCAAGGTGCAGGCTAACATGGGTGGACTATGGCTGACCAAGTTCGCAGATGACTGCAAACTGGGTGCCATAATCGACTCTCCGGCTGACACAAGCATCCTCCAAAAGGGTCTCAAAAGGAAGACTCATTTCTCTGTTAGCTTGCATCTCACGTACAAGCGTATATATTGATTTTCCTCATTGTCAACATAAATGATTACTAGTTCCATTTTCAAAATGTATACTTGGAATGTTAATTTGCTACTTGGGTGATGTGACTTGAAGTGTTGCAGGTCCAGTGGCCTTAGTCTGCTACTGTCAAATGTCACAAATCTGAAGATACCAATTATCTGCAACTTTAAAAGAATTTGCTCCACAAAGAAATCATGAATTTCATTACTTCTGCAACTTTATCGATCCTTTACTTTCAATTTGATTTACAACTACAATTGAAATTAGAAGCTGGCAAGAGTATTTGCTTTTTCAGTCTGAATTATAAATGGTAATAAATAGGAGCTTACAAATATATGTTGTCTTTCAGTCTGGCTTCCAAGTAGCAAGAAAAATCAGGGGCTTGCTGCAGTATAAACACTACCAAGTAAGACTGATACTGAAGCACACTTTTTCTACATTTCTTTATATCAAGACACTTTGCAGCATGACTGTTTCAGCACATTTCAAGCAATAGTAAAAATAAAAAAAAAAGTTCCATTTGTATTTTGGCATGTGGTAATTTCATAGTGGTTGTGAAAGCAATAATACAACTAATTATTCTTATCAGGAGTACCCTAGACAATGAGACTTTTATCCACTACAGCTATGCTCATTAGACAGCTTTCCTTTTACAACTATAGCAACCACAACACCTCTGCCCTCATACTGCAATCCCATGAAACTCCACTGTACAGATCATGTCTTTTTTATAGAAGGTCCAAAAGCTCTAAGAATGCATTACCCCACAAATAAAATACACCTCATCTTACACTGAATTTAATGCTCAACTAATGGTCCACCCCTTCTCATCAGCAAAATCACATTGTCTCTCACCCAACCATATCACCTAACCTAAGCTACACCTATCTGTCTTTCTCCTCCTGCTTACGCCGTTGTTGCCCATGTCACATTGTACTGCCACAATCAACACTTCACACTTACATGAACTTTTCCATAATAAACCTTCTCCTTCCAGCTACTTAACAAACTCTGACGTCCTTCACTTCACACGATTGTCCTGTCATTCCTAGTTAGCCAACACAAGGCTGGTATTATCACACAGACATCTCACTTTCTATATGTGATTTGTCTTGATTTATAGCAAATAATGTGTTGTACATTTGTGTTTATTTTTTGCATTGTTGTTAATTGATAATGATATATCGCAGACATGTGGTTTCATTATCCTCTGGTTATCTCTCACTAAATGTAATTCTGAATTTTTTTGCATTCCTGGTCGGAGACTGAAATTGGTTACTTGAGATCAGTGTTATTCTTACTAAACAAAATTTAAATAAAATAAATAAATATAACTTTCCATTTTGTCATATAGTCAAAATCAGTTTTATTTGTTTGTTGGCACTTCTAATAGTGCTTCTGAAAACAACGTACTTATAAACTGCATAAGTCTTGTGTTTGTGGCTCTTGTTTACTAGTGCTTTTGACAGTGCTTGTGATAGGAATTAATTTTTTTAACCAAGAACAAAATGTCGTGTGCTACTTATAAATGATCATAAGTTGCATTAATGAAAAGGGCACATCATATAAATTACGTTTTATTGTGTCGAGCTAAATGTATTAGCGTCTAGATAAAATCATAGCTGTTTGAAATGAAGAAGTGACTAAAATTATTCATTGTCACAAGAATGCAGTGTGAAGAAGATGCAATTGTGTACACAACATAATACACATAGATATGAATGTAACTGACTGGAAAATAGAATCACCAAATGTCTCTAACAAAGGCCATGTAGAGTATTTTAGAGCTCCTTCACTCCTAGCATTATGCACTGAGCACTCATAGTATGAGACATTCTGTGTTTATGTGCCTCTTTTAGAAATTTAGAGGCAGTCTGTGTTGGTGAGACTATTTAATTACTCACAGTACATAATGCTATAAAGCTGTGTTAAACAGGCATCAGTGTCAGTTTTGGATCCCATGTAAACAAACATGACAATCACTGTTTAACCAATATCCGCTATTTATTTATTTATTTTTTTTTTGCAAACTATACTGCAGACCTGACAATAACTGCCTAAATTATTTTAAATGCTGAAAGTCAGTACAGTATGCTGTTGCTCACATCAGATATTTACTTATATGCACTGGTTTCTCGTGATAATCATAATTCCAATACATGATGTTGTTGCTTAGTACTAAACTTGAGAAGCCAGTGCCACATTGGAAAGGTATTCCTTTACATGATTGAAGTTTGCTGCAGGAGATGGGTCCGTATTCTTTGGTATTTGTAAATATCAAATGCTTCACATTTTCACCATTTTCTTACAAGGCATGCAGCATATTTTCCTTTAATAAATGTAGTATCATTAACACTTGCATGTAGATAACATTTCACTTAAATCTGGTAGGGTCATCAGAATATGGGTATCTCTGTTGATAGCAGACTCTCTTTTGACAAACATATCTCTGTGGTGATTGGTAAATCCTCATACCTTCCACAATGTTTTCTTTGTAGTATTATCCCAAGATTCCCAAAAGTTATAATCCCATTTTATTCCTCCCTTAATAGACCCATCACTGAATGTAATACCTCTTCTGGCCTGTATCTCAGTAAGTATCCCAGTCAAACTGAGAGACCTCATTGTTTCTTCATCAAATTATATCAAGTGTCAGTACCTTTAGTGACTCTGATAAGTCTCCATCATTTGCTTCCGTCCAAAATGGTTGAACCCATTTGATTGAAAACTTTTTGAATGAAAACTAACTTGACTGTAAAAATCATTTAATAAAAATCATTTTCCACATCAAATATGCCATAAAATATTTTTTGCAGGGTGGTAATATGGACAGATTCCCCTACTTGGAAGATTTACCCCTCACGCTCCCCTTGCTTATATATATTAACTCCACTGAGAAGAAAAACACCATATACATTGAATCACTGCTGGAAAACAAACACAAACATCTGCACACTGAGGGTTACGACATTGTGCTGACCACCGAAATCAACAAACATACTGCTAAACTTACTTACCTAATAACACCTAGAGTAAGAAATAGTAGCATCATATACTTTCTATAGACTTCTACACTTTTCTATCAAATGAGTTGTCCATTTTAGATTCAATCTACTGACCTAGACCCTCTGATAGAGTATAATCCCTGTCCCTCTGATCCATGTCATAAAGAATCCTGATGGGTGATCTCTGCTTGGCCTTCTGTGCTATCAATAACCTAGTGCTCTATGAAGTTTTTGAACTAAGCAGAACAGTGATAAAGCAAACATCAGCACTAAAGACCAAAACCTCTACTGTCTCATTAATAACATTGGATTCTGTGACAGGTACCTAACCTTATGTAGTCCTCATTTATCAAATATGCTTCACTTATAGAATAATTCCTTTTCAATCTTTAAAAACAGTCTAGATAACTAGCATGGTGATCACAAATTTTCACCCTAGATATTTTGGGAAATCTAATTAATGGGGGCCACTGTTAGTCTCCGAATATTAGTAATACTAGGTGATGCATCTGAGTTTCTAATTGTGTCTTTGCCATAAGTTTAGGAAGAACCTAAACATATTATCAGTATGCTTAAATGTAAGCAGAGCATATTAAAACAACTGGCAAACATTAAAAGTTTTAAGAAGTCCAGATTAAGACATAATTCTATAAGATAAGTTTGTACTGAGAATACATTGCAGTTACATTATTCAAAATGTGTTTATATGGCTGAAGATTTTACTGATTGTACATGTGTGTAATGGCCAGTGTTTAGGGTAATTCTAATACAGTCTACATATTAACTATCAACTGTTCTATGGGGAACCTGGGGTCTCCATCACACATCTTTTTATGATTCATGGAGCTGTTTGGCATATCACACGCTGTGATGGTAGGGGTCTGAAAAGGTGCATTTTGAATATGCAAGGGCTGTAACTGTGTGGACTGCAACAGTAAATGAAGAAATATATACTGTCTCCAAGATTGTGGGATCACTATCTATTCCATTTACCGCAAGGTGAAGTGGTCACTACAGAGAGAGAAGGGGTATAACTGTGTGAGAATTATATATCATCAAATATGTATGCCCATAAATTTTTGTACTCCATCAATGCAAACTGTCTGTGGAACAATAACTCTATACCTTAACCAGGAGTGATAAACTCCTGGAATTGACCCTTACCAATATAGGATCAGCTTTGCTCCCCACCAACTGTAACTTCCTCACTGGTTAAATCAGGCTACCAATCAGTCACATTCACCATAAAACTGAAACAGGAACTTTTGTCTAATCCCTCAGTACTGAGATATTATTCTAAGGCTTGCCTATTATAATTGAGTGACGTTTTGGCTGAAATCAAAATCCCTTTCCCTGCCTTACCCCACTCCTTATTCAGAATCCTTTAGCATCCAATTCTATGTGCATGCAAATAACTGCACAGATGCAGGTGCCCCTCTTTGAAGAAAATGCAATGCCAAATTTGAAAATACACCCCTATCGTGGAACCCAAATATAAACAGGCTCTATAATAAAAGAGAAAACAACTAAGTTCATGCAAAAATATGTTTAACCTTCATATAACCAAAAATATTCTTGTCAAATTTAATAGGGAACTCCTGATCAAATCAATCAAAGCCAGATATGAGGTGAAAATTGCCACCCAGATGAAGCATAACCACACTGCATTGTTTAACTGTTAGAAATGTCAGAAATAATACCCAGCACTGTGCAGAGCTAGCAGTAAATGATATCACATACTTGGATCCAGGGGACATAGCCAGTCTGCTGGTAGACAAGTTTAGCTCAAACTTTACCCCTCTCCCCTCCTATATTATAAGAACACCTATCAGTATCTACACCCCCCTCATATGTCCCAAGATCAAGTTCTCAAGGCATAATGCAAGGCCAAGAACACTACTGCTGTTGAGTTAGGTAACATAACAGGCTGCCTACTGGTTAGCCTGCAATAGAAACTGACAGACCCTCTAAAGAGGCTATTCAAAATCAGTTACAAAACAGGATTCATGCCAGGTGAATGTAAGACAGCAACAGTTATCTCCTTGCACAAAGGTGGGGTGTCAATGGACTCAAGTAACTATAGACCCATAAACCTGACCAGCATCATCTTTAAGGTTATGGAAAAGATCATGATGGAACTTATACACAAAGACATAGGTAACCTAAAAACTCTTGACCCAAGAGAGTTCAGATTCATCAAGGGCAGATTCTTCTTTCTTAATATCTCTGAGTTCTTTGAAAAGGTTACCGAAGCAACAGATGAGGGCAGATCAGTACACACAATATATCCAGTCCTTGCAAAAACATTTAACACCATCCCACATTCAGACATCATCGATGAACACTATCAGCTAAACATAAATTCCTACGTAAGTTGTTCTATAATTGGCTCACAAATAGAACCCAGGAAATTATGTTTGGCAACTCTACCACGTCCAAAAGACCTGTCGCTAGTGTTTTACCACTGAGTTCAATATTTGGGCCACTCCTCTTTGGGATGTACTTCTTTGAGGTCAAAGCAAATGCTGAGGATTTATGGTTGACCACATTTGCAGATGACTGTAAACTTGGTGCCATCATTAACACCACTGAGGACACCATGATCCTCCAATCAGCCCTGTCACAAATGAATAGCTGATGCCAAAACAATGGACTAAAACTGAAAACCAAGAAATGCATAAGAGTATCTTTTTGCAAGCATGACTTCCATTGTAACTATCAAATCAACAACACCCCCCTGAAAGTTGATATGTAGTCAGAGATCTGTAAACCTAAGTAGACAATGAATTGTACTTGGATCACCACAAATCCACCACTGTAAGGAAGCTCTTTTGCAGTGCAGAGCTTATATAAATGTATGGTATCCAGACCAATGGATGTAATTATTTCACAGTGCTCAGCACTCATTAGGTCAATCATTGCATATAATGCTCTTATCTGTACATACTGATCCAAACACTTATCACAGCTGAAAAGACTTCAATGCTTTCTCACTAAGAAATCAAAAGCCTAAATCATAAAAACTATGCAGACAGTGTCAAAGCTCTATTCCTCTTCTGGATATCACACAGACTGCTAAGAGGTGACCTCTGCCTTGTGTATAGACCCTTAACAGGCCGTATCCTTTCTGAACTAGTACACATTAGCAATTCCTCTGATAGTGTGAACACCTGGTCAAGGGATTTCAATCTCCTTTACAATATAAACAGGACATGACGGAGGGATAGGTATGCATTTCAGAGAGTATCGCATCTATGGAACCATCTTCTACTCCACATAAAGCAAAATACTTGCCTTACTCTATTTAAATGGGATCATAGGAGATTACTAGGCTATCGACCCAGATATAATTTTAAACCTAGCCATTTCATCCCAATGTAATACCATAGAAATGCTAGTCAATGCCCAAGATTGCATTTAGTGATGACTGCCCATGTCCAGGAGGGTTGTGGGCACTATCCCCAGTAAGAAATTATGGTGCCCCATCCACTCATCCAGGTTCCTCTTGAATAGGTCATACAGGTGCTCTGTTTCACATGAATTGGTAGCCTGTTCCAAAGATGTGGCAGTCACTGAGAGGAAAATCTGTCCCTCCAGTATGTTCTATTTAAGTCACAGGCCGTATTTAGGTCCCTGGAACAGGTAGCCATAGTCCCATTTGATTTTTGGATATGAAGCAAGTTCATTAGGTTTGGGTCTTGGATTGCTCTGAAGACAAGGCATAAGTCTCCCCTAAAGAAGTCTATGCGATACGGAGTGTAGTGACAGGGACTTTAGTCAGTCTGTGTTAGGCACATGCTGGAGCTCCTTGATCTTCTTTGTTAGAAACCTCTGAGGTCTCTCTAATTGCTGCATGTGCTTAGTAAGGTACATGCCAAACAGGACGTTATACTCAATTATGGGCCTGATAAGTGCCGAGTATAGGGGGTTATAACTTCTTTTGCTCTCAAGGCCATGCCTTTATTAATCAAGTGTGCTACATAGAAAGCTTTCCTAGATACATGGTGGTTGAAGCTAAAGTCACAGTCAACTTGTGATCCCAGGTCTCTTACCACTTCATGGGTACTTAGTGTATTGTTTTTGATTTGATAGTGTGAGGTGACAAAGGGAATGAGGATGCATTTCTTTGCATTCAGTTTGAGACCATGGCTAATACACCAGTCACCGGTCTGCATGAGTGTCTCCTGGACTATAGTGACATCATTTGGGGATTCAATGATTGCATTTAATTTGAAGTTGTCTGCAAAATTGGTCAGCCATAAACCCTTAGTTTTGACCTGAACGTCTGAGTAGTATATACCAAACAGTAGAAGACCCAGCACTGACCCCTGTGGCACCCACTGGTAACAGGTCTTCTGATTGATGTGGAGTCATGAACTTTGATAGCATGTGTCCAGTTTGTGAGCCCTTTGGCAACCCATCTTACAACGAAGGGGTTTACATCCAGTTTGCTAAGTTTATTGGTAGTGCCTGAAAGTGGGATTGTGTTGAAAGCCTGTGCCAGGTTGAAGTATGCTGTGTGCGCAGATTTGCCCTTGCCTATGGCCTTGGTCACAGTTTCAAATAAATCCACCAGATTTAACAGACAGGATCTGCTCTTCACGAAGCCAAATTGGGTGGGATCCAGGATTTGGAGATTGTCTATGTCTTTATTTATGAGGTCCATAATGATATCTTCCATGGCCTTACAGATGAAGCTGGTCAGGCTTATGGGTCTGTAATTCTCGGGTCTGTTGCTAAGCCACGTTTATGGAGAGAAATAACTGTTGCTGTTCTGCATTCCGCAGGAACAAAGCCTGCCATTAGGCTATGATTGAAAAGGGTACTTAAACATGTAATTTGCACAAATGAATGGTTAACCACAAATTCAATCCCAGTTTAGCAGCCATGCCCCTCATGGCTAGAGGCAACATGTAAATGTCCCAACATATCCTTGTTCTGCCTCCCTCTAGGCAACTCATACACAAACTACAAGAGCTAAAACACTACGAGAGGAATTTAAGGCTAGCTTAACAAGATCTTCATAGATAACTATCCTATTACGTACCTATGAACCAGAATTTGCTGTTATTCTGCATCAATTACAGAATGTTTTTAAAGTGTTAAAGCTTGCACTACCACATCTCACATTTCTGATAGGGTACTTGGTATTTACAACAGTCTCACTGTATTATCAGAATAAATACAAAACATGTGTATATCTGCTGTACTGCATAGCACCATTGTTAGACATATAGGACTTGTTGGTATGTAGTATTTCATATCTTACAGTTTCTGAAATATTAGTATCTGGTACCATGCCTCTCAGCTGTCATAGGATCATAGGAGATTACTAAGCTATCAACCCAGAGGTCATTTCAAGCCTAGCCATTTCATCCTAATGTACTACCTTACAAATGCTAGTCAATACCCAAGACTGCATTTAGTAATGACTGCCCATGTCCAGAAGGGTTGTGGGCACTATCCCTGGTAAGAATTTATGGTGTCCCATCCACTCATCCTCATGAACAGTGTCATAGCTGTGCTCTGTTTCACATAAATTGGTAGGCTATTCCAAAGATGTGGCAGTCACTGGGAGACAAATCTGTCCCTCCAGCATGTCCTATTTAAGTTGCAGGCCATATTTCCATCCCTGGAGCAGCTAGCTCTAGTCCCATTTGATTTATGGATATGCAGCAAGTTTATTAGGTTTGGGTCTGAGATTGTTCTCTGCAAGCCAGGCCTAAGTCTGTGCAGATTTTGCAGAATGTCCAGATTTTTACCTTATATTTTTAGTCTCTTCCTCATAAAATGTGTCATTTTCTGGCAAATCACTAAGGATTAAAGTCACTAAATAAAGACATATATTCAAGTTTCAGACTTCATATCCTTCATAAAATGCATTATAACACAAATCATGTTACTCTAGCAACTTTTTAAGTTTATAAGTGCAATATTTAAAATCTGGCCCTAGTTTTGGGCCTTTGTCTCCCCAGTATGTTAGGCTTTGTCTAGGTTTAGAGGTATGTTATTATGCACTTTCTAGTGTTGCATTTTTTAATTTACGTTAAGAGAATTTTGTTCCATTCGCACCACACATAGTATATTTCCTTAGATAAAAGTTACTATCTTGCTCCTTTCATCATATCAGGCTATTGCCAGCATTTGCTGCCTGCTATTGCCCCTCTTTTCCTCCCATGCTGCTGGTTTCATTTGTTTAACTATTTGCTCTTAGTCATTGTTGTATGTTGTACATGCTGTCAGCACTGCTCACGTGTTCATTATTTAGTATCTCATCTGCATTTATGTAAGCACCTATGAACAACAGCCTTTCCACCTTGGGAAATTGCCTGTTCTTGGAAATTTCTTCAGTTGTGAGTCAGGACTGACATCAACACCAGCATCTGTGGTATTTGTGCAATGTTTACTTCAAATAGTAAGCAACAGCCTAGGTATGGGCCAGAAACAGAAGGAATGTGGCTTGGTCATTGCATGACATCTCAATTCTGAGTGAAAGTTTTTGTGGAGGTGTGGGGTAAGCTCAGTCTTTTTTGTCATCTAAGTTGTCTGCCTGAAGTGACAGATGTGAAAGTAGAAAGCTGATAGCAGTCAGGCTGATGTGCTTTTCCTTAAAGCAACACAGATTTTTTTTTTTTTTTTTTTTTTTGTGAATTAAGTCTTACAAGGCAAAGAGGGTGTTCAAATTGTGGATGTACTATGTCAGTATGTCTCTTAAAGTGAGTGAAGGAAGGAAAAGTAAACATTCAATGTTATGGAGGTAATACCTGTCTTATGAAATTAATTTCCTTTTTAAGTATTTCAGCTGTGTGTTTGGGTTCAGAAATAGGGATTTTTTGGCCAGTCCTGAAAAATCATTCCCCTTTCCTTCTTAAGAGTTCATGTTTGCAGCTTTAACAAAATAGTTGGCATTTTAAAGAGGGAAATTAATGCTACTTAGTAAAGCAAAAAGAAGATGTTTAAGGATGAAGACAGCTCTTGCAGAGAGGCATGCTCCCCTCCTGGAGGAAAACAGAGCAACCCCTCAATTCAGTTCTTTTAGAACTGGGAAAATGTGTACTGCCACTGATCAAACATTTAATATAATGTAAAAGGTGGATAACATTTCTGATGAGTGGGAAGAGTACATGCAATTCTTTTTCAGAAGAGAGGGGAGAAAAGCACAGTCCTAAAACTATCATTCACTCGAGGCACTCCTTAAAATGGAGAACATCGACATCTGTGCAGTGACAGAGACCTGGTTCAAGGCTCCTGAGAGCACCCCTGCATTACCAGGCTATAATTCATACCACACCTTTCGGCCACCTAACCTAGACCAAAACACTAAAGGCAGAGGCATGTCCATATTCATTAAGGATACTCACACCTCCAGGCTAGTTGCTCAGCATAACGCATCCGAGATTATCCAAGTGCAACTAACTCTGGGAAAGACCTCATTTTAAATTGTAGCTTGCTACAGATCCCCCACCATGCCCTAGGATTCCCACTCCTCATTTCTTGATACACTGGAAAATATTAGGGTACAACCTACCACCCTAATAATTGGCAGTTTCAACTACCTCACCATTAACTGGGAAATCTACTCATGTACCAACTCTTTTGTTCAATGTTTTCTGGAATTCATAAATTCCAGTGCCTTGGATCAACTTATCCACACTCCTACCAGGGGCAACAATATCCTAGACCTGGTCATTACCGACATGGGCAACTGGTGTTCCACACTAGAGGTCAATTCCTTGTTGGTCAGATCCGACCACAAGCTAATCACCTTAGACATCCACATCCCACCCCTACCCCCCATTAGGGAAACCACAGTAAAAAAATTTCTCCAAAGTCAACTTCATGCTTTTTAAGACAAAAGTGGCAAACTTCATTACACCCATGCAGATGGACAATAGAGGTACGACTGCTGAATCCTACACAAATGCACTTTATAAGCACTTACACGAGTGCATGGATCATGCAATCCCTAACAGAACCAAGATGCTATCCTCCAAAAAAAGGAAGCCAATCTGGTAGTCCCCTGCCATAAACAAACTTTACAACAGAAAAAAGAAACTGTTGCAAAAAAGAGTAAAATCTCATGATTGGAGGAACTCCCTGCTCAGTCTCAGTAAAAAAATGAGATCTCTCATAAAATCCTCCAAAGCTAGTTACTAAAACAAAATTGCCACTGATTCTAAAGCCAACCACAAAGCATTCTTTAGCTATGTCAAGAATCTCAATGGCAACACTCAGATCTGCTCTGGGTTACAGCACAATAGCACTAAATATACAGAACCAACTGATATTGCCAACATCCTGGCAGATAGATTCAGTGCTAACATTACCCCCCTCTTACCTCCTAAAGGGACCATCTCTATACCGGAAGAATGCAAAGTTCCTGTAATCATGGCTGCACGGGTAAAAGCCACACTCTCCAAAGCAAACAACACAGCATCCATGGGACCTGACGACATCCCAGGCTGCATTCTACATGATTTACAGAATGAACTGGTACCCCACCTAAGTACCATGTTCAATCATAGCCTCACCTCAGGCTTTTTGCCCATTGAATTGCACACAGCGACGGTTATCCCACTCCACAAAGGAGGAGCTACCACAGACCCCGGGAACTACCACCCCATTAGCCTGACGAGCCTGGTCTGCAAGGCTATGGAACGTATCATCATGGAACTTATAAACAATGACAGTGGTAATCTCCAAACTCTGGACCCCACCCAGTTCAGGTTTGTAAAAGGCAGATTATGTCTCCTAAGCCTGATAGACTTCTTTGAAGTGGTCACCAAAGCCGTAGATGAGGGTAAGGTGGTTCACACCGCTTATCTAGATCTCAGCAAGGCTTTCAACACCATCCCCCACTCTGGAATTATTGATAAACTCACTAAACAAGACATAAATCTCTATGCCACAAGATGGGTTGCCAACTGGCTCACTGACAAAACCCACACTGTGAAAGTAGCAGACTCCAAATCCAACTTCAGACCAGTGACAAGTGGAGTACCACAGGGTTCAGTCCTGGGTCTTCTCCTGTTTGGTATCTACTTCTCAAAAGTACAGGCTAACACAGAAGGTCTTTGGCTAATGAAGTTCGCAGATGACTGCAAACTAGAAGTCATAATTGAAATTCCTAATGATGTAGACATCCTACAAAAGGGCCTCACTGAGACAGATACCTGGTGTCAAAGCCATGGCTCAATGCCAAAAAGTGCATTGTCATCCCTTTTTGTAAAAACTCTGTACTCATGAACTACCACGAAGGCGGTAGTCTACTTAACATCGAAATTGTGCTAAGAGACCTTGAGACACATGTGGACAGTAGTCTCTCATTTGATGATCACATCACCACAGTAGTCAGGAAATCCTTCTACGTGGCACACCTCATCACAAAAGGTTTCTCATCCAGGAAAAAAGAGGTCATTGTTCCCCTCTACTCATCACTCATTAGACCCATTATAGAGTACAACGTCCCATTTGGTATGTACCTCACAGGACATCTACAACAACTGGAAAGGCCACAAAAATACCTCACAAAGAGGATTACTGGCCTCAAACAGATGCCTTACGCAGACCGTCTCAAAAAACTCCAACTTTACTCCATCACATATCGCCTACTCAGAGGCGATCTCTGCCTAACATACAAAGCTATGTCAAACCCAGAGCTGTTGGACATGTTCCACTTAAAGAAATCCCAATCCCTCCGAGCTACACGTTCTAGGGACCTAAACCTTGTCACCACAATAAACAGAACCTGCTGGAGGGATAGATTCCTGTCCTAGAGACTTCCCATACTCTGGAACAAACTGCCTATCTATATCAAACAAAGCTCCTCATTAACACTCTTCAAGAAAAATCTTGATGATTGGATGGGAGATAAGAAATTCACCACGGGGATCACTTCTGTGGCTCTGCTCGACAGGGGCACACAAAAATTATTTTCTTGGGTGGCGGAAGCCAGGGTACCTTTTTGGCTAGGCTTATATAGGCCCTACTGCCAATAGCCTAGTACCTACCTATGAACCTATTCCGCAGTTAGCCTCAGGCATAGGAAAATTGTGAAAGCAATGCAACAGAACACAATTTTACAAGATCTAAACAATAACACACCACATGCCCTTGTTCTGGATGAATTCACAGCAGAATAAATATGAGATATTTTTTTTAACTACCTAGAGTACTACTTTAGAAAGAATCAGCAATGTTCACTTAGATGACATCATGCCATTTAAAACGTGTGCATCCTTGTGCTGCATCCTGTTGTGACAATGTGCAAAACATTGGCAAAGTAATGCAGCACAAAGGGTTAACTTTGTCCATCCAAAGAAAAGGATGGCAAACACTAAGTTATCATTGCTGTAGCTGTTCCTTTTCAGCCTCTTTGTATGCAACTCTGCAGAAGGCAAAGAAGGAAAACATGCTATCTTTGCTTTATGCCATAAAGTTATCCTACATAAAGATATTAAAGACTGTATGGAAAGGAAGAGGGAAGTTTTGACAAGATTAGAGGCAAGATGTAAAACATAACAGCATAAATTCAGTGCAAACAAGTAAATAAAAGAATAAGGCAAGAATAATCCAGAAAAGAATACATTGGCTGGAGCACACAAAAAGGGTAAAAAGAGAAATGATAAAAAGTAAGTTGAATGCAGATTAGTCATAGGAGAAATCCCAAATGTTAAAAAAATCAACACATGATAACAGCAACAACAACTGACAGAATAATCAGATACTGAGATGCAGAGCAGGAAGTATTTCTAGTCCAAAATGTGAAGTACCTGTTTCAATTTCTTGTAAGTTGATAAGAGCCCACCTAGTATACTGTACACTTTATTGGAACCTTCATCAGTATCACTCCATAGACAGAATAAGTCAGCTCAGCAGAGGGCAGTAAAATGTATTGTCTGTGCCATAAGCCATATAAGGAGAGACTGAAAACTCAGCATGAACAGCTTACAGGTAAGGAGGCTAGACTTGGGGTATGAGATGACCTCTGATTTATTTGAGGGGAATGTGTGTGCCAAATAAAATGAGATATATGCAAACAGAAGAGCATCGCATGAATGTACAAGGTAAGGGTGTCTGGGGATATATAAGGATGTATTTATTATTCATTTGATTGTATTTAATATATTTAATGTATTTAATGTATCTTATATATATAAGGATATATTTTCTAAACAAGGATACTAGATGACTTGATCAGTCTTTTTGAGGAGTTAGTAAGGTAAAAATAATATAAATGTCAAGAACGCATGGTACAGATATTAGGAAATTATTAAAAGACTCTTGGAAGTGTACAGATACAGAGATGGTCTATATGCATTGTGTAAGAACTACTGCAAACATGCACCATGGATGGTAATGCAGTTATAATTTGTCATTGCAATCTATGTTTCTGTGGAACTGCATGTTCTGATCGACTCAGCATATTGAAATTTATTTAACAGAGCAGCCCTTCATACATAGGTCTGTGTAGAATCATTTTTTCCTTTGCTTCTTTAATCTAGGCATTTATACATTCCTTGCATATGCAGCCAGTGTTAGTAGTATGCGATCAATACCATTGCACTAGGTTCCTTTCTTTCCACAAAGTCATTGTAAGGGTAGATGATGTGCTATAATGGAACACATGTTCAACTGCCCTTTAATATTTCTTCATAAACCTAATTTGGTGTCTTCATTTTTTCTAATTCTGTAGTCAGATTTCACCACTATGCAGCAGATAGGAGATTGCAAATTTAAACAGATCAGAACTCCCATATGCCATTACATAATGCCAACAAAGCATCAATGTGGTAAAGACAAACTCTCGTCTTTCATTTGTATTGCAAAACATGAAAAAGTGCAGATCCATGCCCATGTTGTATTGTATCATGTTTAATTCCATTGCACTGAAAGGATCATGTACAAAATTATCCTAAAATGGCAAAAGACTCTGGAACAAGCTGATCTCTTCATTTAATAAAGATTACATCACAGTTACATAAGAGTTTGGCAAGTCCTGTAAAAAGAATATTTGAGATTTATTTCATAAGGAATGGTTAGAGCTTATGCGCAACAGGAAACTCAGACATTACATTAACAAGGTGATTATTATTTATGATTAGTATTTTATATGCAGTGCTGCAAGTAGGCTTAGTGAACTGTGTATGTATGTGTGTGTGCATGTGTGTGTGTGTGTGTGTGTGTGTGTGTGTGTGTGTGTGTGTGTGTGTGTGTGTATGTGTGTGTGTGCATATATATATATATATATATATATATATATATATATATATATATATATATATATTTTTTTTTTTTTTTAAATGTCAGCATACATATAAATTGCTACTTGCTGGCAAATTGTGAGTGTAGTAGTTCATTCATTCTAGATATATTTTTTTAAATCTGCACAACTGACACTACTACCAACTTGGAACAGAAAAAATCAAAACATAAACTAGAAAGGTTGACATTTATAACTTAGCTTCGTCATTAGTTATCAACCATATGATAACCATTCTATGCTTACATACTTTGCTTTTTGAAGCCTGGACCAAAGCAATTATTAAACTTTCAATATGTAAGCAATAATGCCCGACAGGATGTGAGTTAATGTGTAATTAATGCCCACCCAGGGGTATTTTGAGGCCCAACGCCACAGGTGGAAGAGCATTAATTACACATTATCTCACACTCTGGAGGGCATTATTGCACTTAGACAATGTGCTCTCTGTAACATTGATGTGTTTTACTTACTTATGTATTTTTTAAGCACTATTTTATTTTTTTATATATTTTTGATGTAAAATATTTCCTCTGCCTAATATTTGATACTTACTGTAATCTATGTTAATTGTGTTGGAGGAACCATTTTACAACAAACATATATAAAAATAATAATAGTGCTTAAAAAATAACAAGCAGGTAAAACAACTATTTTATATACAGCCCATTCTCTCTCCCATGCACACATATATAGTCTCTTCTGCTTTCACGCATACACATATACAGATACAGTCTCCTCTTCTTTCATGCACACATTCACTCACACAAGATCAGCCTCACTCTCTCTCACTATCTCCCTCTCTCTTTCTTTCTCTCTCTGTCTCTCTCACACACACATACACAGTCTCCTCTGCTTACATACATGCATTCAGTCACACATCACTCTTGCTTTCTCTCACACTCTTTGATCTCTGTTTCTCTTGCACATACACACACAGTCTCTGCTTTCATGCACACATTCACTCACACAAGATCAGTCTCACCCCCTTTCTCAATCTCTCACAGACTATAGCTGCTTTCATACACACATTCAGTCTCACTCTCTCTCACGCGTGGTCTCTTCTGCTTAAATACATGCATTCACTTACACATCACTCTTTCTTTCTCTCTCACTCTCTCGATCTCTCTGTCTCTCACATAGACACACACACACACACACACACACACACACACACACACACACACACACACACACACACACACGCATAGTCTCTCTGCTTTCATGCATGCATTCATGCACACATGCAGACATAAACAAACACACTTCTTTTTCACTCAATCGATTGCTCTTTCTCTCTATCTCAAACATGCATGCACTCTCACATGCATGCTTTATTTTAATTTTTTTTTTATTTTACAAAAGTTCTGCTTAGAGAGTGTAAAATAACGGTTCGCTCTCACTTTCACTGACATGCACACATACACTCAAATATAGACATACACACACAAACACACACACACACACTCTCACACACACACACACACACACACACACACGCACGCACGCACGCACGCACGCATGCACGCACACACGCACGCGCACACACACAACTTTTTTTAGTTGTCTTCTTTTTTATATTTACACTCTCTAAACAGCAAAAGAGCAGCTTAGTGAGCATAAAATAATGGCAGCCATTCAGTTTTCTCAGTCCGAGCTCCATGGCAGCTTGATATGCTGCCGTGAAGTGGCAGACTCATTCTTTTCAGTGGGCATTACTTATACATTATTACCCTGCTGGAGAACGCTCGTTCTCCAATCAGGGTACTGATGTACAGTTTGCCCATTGTCTAAGCCACATTAATTAACTGCGATATAAGCGCATCATTTTAATCTGCACAAGGAGAGTATTAACTTTTACTTTGTCACCTTGTAGTTGGTGTTGACCTTTAGACTAGTTTTAGTCAGAATAAAGGCTTCCTTTATTATATGTATCGATTTTGTTAAGTTGGCATGGTTTCACACCTGTGCAGTTTATTACTCTACTCTGGATGACATGATTATTACAGACAACTGAAGTTACAGGCCTACCAAAAGAATATATTAGCTATTCCTAACTAACTTCCTTCTAATAAAAATACTTTTTACTTTGGTTTCTTATGTCTGACACTGTACTTGCTCATTAATCTCTCCATTTTGTATTAAAATGAGTCCAGTACTTTTACATTACTCCATCCTTATTGCCAGTCACAGTTGTGAAAATAATTTGGAAAGTCATATCTTACCTCAAGTTATAATGCATTGTATCAACTGATTGCATCATTTTATTGCTTAAAATGACATTGTGTTACATATTATATCTCTGTTTTTGTATTGTACTATCAAGTATACTAGATCACAATGGTCCAGGTCATACCTGAATAGGTTCCACAGACCAGTGCCCCTACATGACTTATCGAATGTAAACAAACAAGCAAAGAAACAAACACATAAATAAATTATGGCCATTGTGCCTACCAAACTTTTTCTTAGTCTTAATTTTCTTGTGATTGAGATATAGATTAGCTAAAAATTGACTTTGTTGTAGTTTTGCTGAACAATACAATTTACCAACTTCTAGTTTGCCTTGTGCCTTTACATCAATTCAGCTAATTTCTTTATCCCCTTCGCACCCTTACTGTTTTTTGTACATCAATACAGATGCATCATGTGTGTCTAAATAACTATATTACCTCTATTCCTGTCTCTCCAATCTTTTATCTACCCATTATTAACTGAACAGCAGTTGTCCATTTTGTGACCTTAGAAATTTAACTGCAGATGCCTTGAAAGCATTCATTGACATGAAGTTACCAATACAAATGCCATTTTATTTTACAGTTCTTAAATTGATTGAGAATCTTAGTTTTTTCTTCAGTCACTGCATCTGGAAATTACTTATTGTTAGAAAAATATGCATTAATGTGTGTATTAGCAATATGCTTAGTGCATTTAGAAGCTTGAAAAAGAGTTAACACATTTATTCTATTTCATACTGCATAAATCTGTACAAACTGCAGTTGCTTTCTGACCTTGTACTGTTAGCTAAAATCTTGCTTGTGCCCTGGAAATTTACCGAGAAGCAGGTGATTTCTGCTTGCGTTAGGAAAGTAATGAATAGAACAATACTACTTGTATGAAACTTAGACAAGAAGTTCCACTGTGCCATGAGAAAATACACAGCTGTAGAAGTTACAGGTAATTAGTACAAAGCCTGCTTGAAAATATGAACTGCAATCAGCATTTGCTTGAAAATATTAGAAAAGTACCTTGAAAAGTAACACTGTACAATAGATGCTTGTAAACGGATTAATAGTCACCAAGGCCAGGTTGTTTTTCTGAAAAGTTTCTTACATCTAGTCATGTCAGCAGAAAATCTGAAGTAACATCTGCTGCAGAACAATGCTAAAAGTTGTGTTTGATTACGTCAGCTTAGAAGGCCATGTCTTGTAAAATAGTATAAGAATGAACATACTTCCTGTTAGTAGTTAGACAAATCCTTGTATTTGCATGTTTTTGTCTCCCTGCTGCAAGTAAATTAAAGTGCCTTAACTGAACCTTACGTGTAATGGTCTTTGAAGTTTTTTCCTTTGACAGATTGGTCCTTCGGACTGGAAACCTTCACTTCGCCTCGGATCAGACAGGCCAGGTGGCTTGAAACCGTACGGGGAAGAAACCACATTGGTTCTTCTTATTGAATAAATGTGAAAATAAGAAGTATTGTCTTGTCATTGTAGATATGTTTTCCAGATGGGTGGAAGCCTTTCCAACTAAAAATCCAGATGCTACGACCGTGGCCAAAGTTCTTGTTAAAGAAATCATCCCTAGATCCGGCATTCCATAAAGGATCTACAGTGACAATGGCAAACACTTTGTGAATCAGGTCATACAGCAGTTAAGTAAACATTTTTGCATTTCCCTAAAAAATCATTGTGCGTATCACCCTCAATCAGCAGGGCTAGTAGAGAGGTATAATGGGATTTTAAAGAGTAAGTTAAGAAAATTAGTAGCAGAAACACAGAGAAACTGGGTGTACTGACTGCCCCTGGCACTGTTGAGCATGAGAACTGTTCCGAATGCAAAAGGATTGACTCCTTTTGAAAAGCTCTTTGGAAGGGCTTACTATATACCTCAGTGGAAATCTCTCATGCCTGCAGATCAGGAAGCTGAGAGTACATTAGCAGAGTATATGCATAATTTGTTAAATTCTAAACATTTGTTGCAGTTAAATTCTGTTTCAGATAAAGAACGAACCAGACCGTCAGAAGTGGCAGTGCCCCCTGGAGCGTGGATCTAGCTGAAGGTAGTCAAGAAGAAAAACTGGGCGTCTCCGAAGTGGGAAGGTCCATATCAAGTGCTTTTGTCAATACCCACTGCAGTCAAAATCGCAGAGCGTGCCTCTTGGATCCACCTGACGCACTGTAAATTAGTTAAAAACTTTGAACTGAACAAAAATCTTGTTACATGCCAAGAGCAAAAATGATAGAGTCCAGAAGAAACAGGAATGCAGAACAACCCTTTCCTCAGAATTATTGCATAATAATCCTGTTAACTGTATTTGTGACAATAATTTTTTTGTTGTGGCCTTTTCTTTTCCCAGCCACACAGACTGAACTGAATAAACGTGAAGCGTTACTCATAAACTGGCATCCAAACTTTAACACTTACCAGGCAATTAAATATGTGTATGCTGAGACTTTCAATGTTTCGAATTGCTGGATTTGCACAGCTTTGCCGATAGCATATGGGGGGTTATTAATGACTACAGTCCCCCTAGAGGTCAATGAGACCTGGGAGAACTTGATTTATGATACCTCAGCCATTACAGCACAAGATAAAATAGCATTGCACTTGTCTGTTCCACAAAAGGGAACCGTGTGTTTTTATAAAAATGATACTGTTCAGGTGGGTTGGAGCAATTGCAATGTGACTGTTCCTTATAGATGTTACACTAAAGGTAACAAAGTAGATCTTTATTGTAATACAAACTATGATTCATTTCTTGGACTGATGCACAAAACACTTGATGAAGTAAAACATAATTCTGTTCTTTATAAACAGCTGTCTATAATTAATAGAAAAATGTTTCATGCAGGGCGAGTGCATATTCATAGCAAGGTTACTACTAAAGTAGAGGATTGTTATTTTGTGTGTGGCAGAAAAGCATACAAATGGTTACCCGAGAATTGGTCCAGCATTTATTCTATTTCATACTGCATAAATCTGTACAAACTGCAGTTGCTTTCTGACCTTGTACTGTTAGCTAAAATCTTGCTTGTGCCTTGGAAATTTCTGAGAAGCAGGTGATTTCTGCTTGTGTTAGGAAAATAATGAATAGAACAATACTACTTGTATGAAACTTAGACAAGAATTTCCGCTGTGCCATGAGAAAATACACAGCTGTAGAAGTTACAGATAATTAGTACAAAGCCTGCTTGAAAATATGAACTGCAATCAGCATTTGCTTGTATCTGTATTAGAAAAGTACCTTGAAAAGTAACACTGTACAATAGATGCTTGTAAATGGATTAATAGTCACCAATGCCAGGTTGTTTTTCTGAAAAGTTTCTCACAAATCTAGTCATGTCAGCAGAAAATCTGAAGTAACATCTGCTGTAGTACAATGCTAAAAGTTGTGTTTGATTACATCGGCTTAGAAGGCCATGTCTTGTAAAATAGTATAAGAATGAACATACTTCCTGTTAGTAGTTAGACAAATCCTTGTATTTGCATGTTTTTGTCTCCTTGCTGCAAGAAAATTAAAGTGCCTTAACTGAACCTTACGTGTATTGGTCTTTGAAGTTTTTTCCTTTGACACTTATAGTCAGTCTCTGTCCACTGCAGCAACTCATGTTAACTTCCTTTTGTCTTCCTTCACTACATTCTACAATTATTGATTACTTACATGTGGGATCTTCCTTTTCCCTGCCCTTGAACTATCCATGCTATGGTTAGTCACACATCCATTTATTCCTCTTATTACGTTTCTGACTATCACCACACTTTAATTTTCTCTCTTACCATGTATGTACGTTTACACAAATTTTCCTACAACAAACTATACTTTTCAGTCTCACACCCTTTTCTTTTCTTTTCTTTTCTTTTCTTTCCTCCTAAAAATGTATGAGGTGTTAGCTCAAGCCATCCCTTTGGCGTAGTCATTTGTCAACATTTTCACACTTTGGCAAGTTCCATAACTGGTAATCATAATGAAATAATGCTAAAGGAAGTCCATGAATGGATTAGAAATCAAAGTTTATTGAGTGCTTTCATACATTTAAAGAGACTTCATCAGAATAAAAAACAATTTAACAACAACCAATATATACTAATATTTGTGTTTGGTTGTTTGTGGTGACCAATTTTATTCAATAACACCAATAACCATTTTTATTTCTGTCAAGTTTCATAATTGCATATTTCTATTTGAACACTTGTTTCTCACATGTTATGCATTATGTTATTCTCTATCCTAATCCCTTCAATTTTTCCTCAGCACATGACAAAAACAAAGATGTCTTACCCATACTTGTGTCTATAAATAGAAGACCCTGAAGTCTTAGGGGTTGCTATATTTATCATATCACCTTCTTTTTTAGTACTTAGCATGGCTGTTGAACTAAACTAAGCCTCTACTGCTTTTTGAAATCAGCCATTGTAACTGCAACAGTGGTATTACAGTAACATCAGAACAATTTAAAAATATTTCATTACAACATGTGAAGTAAATGGAACAAATATTATCCAACTAAAGCCTATATTTATGAAAATTACCCATCAATAAATTAAGTCTCCAGCACTGGTACAGAAATGTAATATTTATGGACTGCTCTGTGGTCAGCAGCACTACATTAGGTTGACCGAGCATTCCACTTCTTATATATGTTTGGCATTTAAACACTGGAACAGGGGGCTGTTAACTAAAATAGAGTGGTCATATGATATGAATGGAAAATTGTTGTGAAAAATATGCCCTGCCTTTTGACCAGTAGATGGAGTTATAAGCTTACTTTCCTAACATATACCCTTTAGAAACTATATTCATAAACACATCTTGAGACTTCCAAAGAATTACATTTTGCCTTTGCAAGGTGACCTGTACATGGCCTGCACCATCCGAGGACTGAACCATCTAACCCTTTCCCTACAGCTTGGTATTTTGGTTTGGAGACATAACCTGCTTCTAGGAAGTTCTGTCAGCTCACTATTGTAACTGCAGTACATAGATTCTATTCATATCATTAGTCCCCAGTAATGGTGTAATGAAGTGCTCTCACTTCCTGATATCACAGACAGCTCTGCAGCTGAGGACTTATTCCATTTAAAATAGCTAGTGCTATCATAACAAAAGATGTGTACTGGAGTTAAATCAAAAGCTGGATTTCAGAGCTCCTTTCAGGGAGAAGGATCACTGATAACCATGAATTCATTTAAAGAAGGAAAGAAAATATGAGCAATGAATGTAGCATAGGAAGAATAGTGCATGTGCATTTTATTTCTAAACTTTATTTTAGTCCAATAAATGCTGAAGGTTTGATTGATGATGAAATTAAAATAAAAATAATCATAGTCTGTTCAGAATTTGATTTTAATGTAGTCATGACAAAACATAATCTTTGCTACTATTGTAACAGCATTAGCAAGTTCATATGAGACTTCTTATGCTGTAATCCCTGAAAATGACTGTTAATATGTGTACATATACACAAAAGCACACACACACACACACACACACACACACACACACACACACACACACACACACACACACACTCGCACACGCTCGTGTACACACACACACACACACACACACACACACACACACACACACACACACACACACTACTTATATTAATACTAGATGTATCACCTGAATTATTATACAGTTGTATGCATTTTACGTCTGTTATACGTCTTAGTGAGTCATAATTCCTTGCACATCAAGGCCATATTTTCCAACAAAGAAATCACAAACATCTATTTTAATCGAACTAGTAACAAACACAGATTTTATATGGAGAGCTCTGTTTCTTCTTAAGACTAATATTCCTTTCCTCATTAGTATTGCTTTTTGAAACGTGTTCATTAAACATTATAGGAAAAGCACAGAATTCGATGAGCTGTTAGAAGACATTATCCTGCAGTCCAGGATTTGATTTCCTTAGCCTCCATTTACTACTTGTGTGTCAATGAGCAAATCACTTATCCTGATGGTGATCCTTGGTCGATCCTGAAAAGCAGCTTATGTACAGTAGGTCTACTCAGGTAAAAAAAAAATAAAGGGAAAACAAAATAAACAAATAAACAAACAACACAATTAATGAATTAATGAACATGCACACAGGAATGTGGCACTTATTCCAGAAAAAAATAAAGATAAATACATAATCAAAAGTAACAGTTACATAATCCTTATCCCCTTGATATTTATAAGAAACTCAATTAAAATCACTTAGTAGGAACTTTGTAATTTGTTTTCTATATCAATGATTAGTATAGGATAGAAAAAGAGGGAATCACTTTGGGGGTGCAGCCTTATAGCTCAATATTCAGGGGGAACAACTGAGGTTTCCGCACATTTGTGAACTCGAACAAAAATCTTACTTTTAAAGGGAAACTATAATTAGCAATTTATTTCTATTTTTTAACTTATCTGCATTTATTTAAGGAACATTTTTCTGGCCTGGATACCTTCTACTACACAAACAGAAACATGAATGAAAGAGAGACAATCTGCATGTGTGTGGTCAGAATTAACATTTATTTGTTTTCTTGAATAGTCTCAATAGCAGCCATAATCTTGCCTGCTTTGCAATCTCATGACTGACATACTCCAATGAGCCTGCTGAGAATACAATGAGAATGCACAGGCACTTCTTAGAAATTCAGGGAAAATGTGAAGCTAAGACAAATAACATCTATAAACTAACTACATTTTTACTGTGGCTTTTTTAAGATTTATTAGGTGTTGTCAATGTTTCATAGTCACTGAAGAGAAACTCTGTCTAGTAACAAGCAAGGAGGAATACCTTGTTTGTTTTGAATTAGCCCTTTGACATGCTCTTGGAATTCATCCAAAATAACCTCTCATGCACCAGTGGTCTGTATGCATAATTTTACTTTGTAGATTGTAAGGACTGATGTTACGAAGGTTTATCCAGTCATTTAGCATCTAAACAGTAAGTACTATTTCATTTATAAGTGATTAATAAATATCTGATTTGATTACAGTATATGCTATTAAATACTTAACACTAAATAAAAGCAGAGACTAACTGATGTTTTATTTATTTTATTTTTAGCTTTATTTTTATATTTATATTTGTTAACCAGGTTAGTACACTTATCCAAGGGCCACTTTCAAGATGAAACATTTCAACAAAATGTTTTTTATAATGCTATTTCAGCCCCACATCCATTATGTAATGATGTGACAATATTTGAAAATCAACGAAATAGAAATGAAAAATCCCAGCGAAACAACAAAATTGTAAATCACCTGAACAGTGACAATGAACGCCAGGAAACAGGATACTGTGCTGGAAACACTTGATTTATTGAAATAAAAATAGTTAAGCGCTTTCTACAGTACTGAGTCTGTCTTCATCAGAACATCATACTATAAAATTGTTGGACTTATATATCACAGATAATCTAAAAACCCGCCCTAAATAACAATTAATCAATTAAGTCAATTGTTTGACAATAATGCCATACACATTTTTAAAAAGCAGCATAAGCAACTTGCTACTAAAGAAACTAAAGATGTATAACATGTGCCTTCTGTACAAAACCATACTAATGTAAGCAACTGTATAAATGCAGATATGTCAACAATATGTGCAAGACTAAACAAATTTCCTAATTGTTAAAAAACTTGAACATCCAATTTCATATAAATTCATCCTTTAAAAATTATTCAATACTTGGTATACAATAAAATGTATTCCAAAGGGAATATAAGATACAAGCACAATGTAAAATATATACAATATATGCCAATCATAATACTAATGAGAAAAATTTATTTGAAAAGAAAAAAAAATATATATAAGGAATATATATATTGTTGAGAAATCTAAACACATGCTTAGAATAACCCTCCAACTTTATTTAAAATGACAACAATTATGTAAAATATGCTGGAGAGGTGTAATATATTACACAATATAATTCAACTAAACCCTAACCAAGGGCTTAGTAGGGATCATTTCATTAAGGCCGGGGGGGGTGGCAGCATCCAACCTGATCTGCCACCTGATCTCCCTTTCCCCCACCGTAGCCTTTATGTTGCCCCCTCTAGGATTGGGGGTGATAACGTCCAAAATCGCAAATTTGAACATCTTACACTGTGGACTATTAATAAGGTGTCTGGATAGTGCATTGTTAATATCACACTTCCTCATGCAGTATATGTGATCATATATTCTATTCTTCAGACTGCGGTCTGTCTTCCCCACATAATAACTCATACAGGTTTGACAAACACTTAGATATATGACATGTTTAGTTGAACAATTACCGTTGGAGAACCAAATCTTGCTCTTTAAACAGTTTTTCAGAGTAATACTAGGTGTATCCATAATGTATTTGCAATAATTGCATTGGCCACATCTTCTAGTACCTGTCCTCTGCACTTTGGTGTTATGCTGGAAATTTGATTTTATTTCTATTATTCTTTTTAGATTATTTCCTGTTTTATAGACAAAATGTGGTCTGTCAGTAATCTTGCTTTTGATGGTCTGATCACTAGTCATGATATTCCAGTTTGTTGTAATAATTTTCTTTACCTCGCTGGAATGTTTACCATATTGGATAATACATGATCTAGTGTATGTATTGTTAGTCACTGTCCCTGCAGTCTGGTTTATCTTATTTGTCTTGCTGTCTACTGCGGGCAAAGATTTAGAAATACCCACCCCCAACAGTGGTTTATATTTTAATCCCCATTCTTTCTTAACATAACCTGTAATATCATTCACCATCTTAGATGGGTACCCCTTGTCCAAAAAAAGCTGACCAATGTAATCCAATTCTTGATCCACTCTGTGTCTCTCCGTAGTCATACGGGAAGCCCGAATGCACTGTCCCTTGATGATGCCCCTCTTGGTGTTATATGTGTGTGCACTGCTGTAATGTAAATAACCATTACTAAAAGTATCTTTTCTGTGGATACGGGAGTGAAATTCATTATCCTTGCTGTATATAAGGACATCAAGATAATTTATACCATGTGTATCATATTGGTGGGTGAATTTAAGATAATCCGTGGTGTTATTGATATAACTAATGAATTCCTGCAACACCTGAGTTTCACCCTCCCAAAGGATAAAGATGTCGTCCAAATAGCGGACATATCTTTTTATGAAGGACATCCGATCCGAATTTAAAATGAATTCTACTTCCCAATCCAGCAGTACCATGTTAGCATAAATAGGAGCACATGCAGTGCCCATGACTACCCCCGTTTTTTTGTCTGTAGTGCTCCCCCTCATAGTAGATATAATTGTGATCCAAGACAATGTCCATGAATTCTGTAAGAAGTGAGATGTCATCCTGGCCTAATTCACTCACTTTGTGCATACTATTGATAAATCTTTGTAGTCCATCCTCCTTTGGAATACAGGAAAACAAATCCTGTACATCTATTGTCACATAAATCAACTTAGGGGACCATAGTTCCTTTTTGAACAGGCCCAGGAACTCCCAAGAATCTTTCATTATATGTTCCACTGTGTCATAGATGTGTTTCAATTTATGATGAATGACTTGTCCAAAGGGAAAAGCTTTACTAGCACTACCAGAGATGATAGGATGGAAAGGTGGATCATAAATGTCTTTGTGGACTTTGGGAATGCCTGTAATGGTGGCCAGAATGGGGAACTCAACCTTGAGATACCTGTATGTATCTTCGTTGATTCTGTTTTCCACTATAAATTCTTCTAAATAGGAATCAATTCGACTGTGGGCTATATTTACTTCATTAATGGAAGAGGGTGTATACTGTGTTGAGTTGTTCAAAAGATCAAAGATTTTACTTTTGTATTGTTCCTGATCATAAAACACAATACCCCCGCCCTTGTCCGCAGTCATGATGCGAATGTTGTTATCACACAATGATTGGATCACATCCATCATATCCTTACCCGGTTGTTTCCCACCCTTAGTATACTTGTATTTATTGTGTAGAGAATATAACTCGGAGTTCACTACATTTTCAAATGATGTAAGTGTGTTACACATAGGTGGAGTAAAAGCACTCTTTTTCTTTAATTCCTCTGTCTGGTTCAGACTGATAATATTCTGATTTTTAAAAAATATTCCCAAGTTTAATTTTCTCATAAACAATTTAAATTCAACTAGGGTATCTGTTACATCAAACTTGAAATCAGGTATAAATTTCATACCCTTAGAGAAAATTTGAAAAAATTCAGGTAACACTGGATGGGCAGTGTAATTGTAAATCTTGATCTCCCCACTGGAGTGGAGGATCCTATTTGCATTTATTACTGGGGAACTTTTGCCATCTGTCGTACTATTGAGACCAAAATCAACATTTCTGGGGTCAGGATTGGGAGAATCCACTACTAATTGTATCTCCGATTCTTCCAAGTGTTTTTCCTTTTCCCCTTCTGTTCTACTGTTCTCCATTGGTCTCTCCCATTCTCTAAAAAACATTCATCATCCCTACAATAATTGTTAAGGTGACCATCATCATGTACAACATCACCAACATAGGTAACAGAGTGCTTTGCATATCTTTTCTCAGAAATAAATTTCCTATCATTCCCATTTTTCCATCTGTAAGCTGTCCCTTTCTCATATTGTGCAATATCCCTCTGCAGCTTCTTGTATTTCCTATCGTAAGTTTTCTTGTACATGTTTTCTGCATATTCGTATTGTTTATAATACAGCTTTTCCCACTGTGAAAACAACACATCATCCCTTATCTGTCTGTCTATTCTATCAATTTCATTAAGCAGTAAACTAATTTTGGAATCGTTACATTCAAAAATAAACATAATGAACTTTCTGCCAAATTCGTCAAACATATCATTACAAACCTTGATATTGTGCACGTTCATTTCTATCCCCATTGGTTCCTTAAAGAACCGCAATCCCATGGGCACTATCCCACTATCTAAACATTTGTGTAAATATAAATTCTCTACTTGAAGGTTCTTGACCTTCGTTAAGTTATTGCCAAAAGTAAAAATTAACTTCTTCAAGGAAGGAAAATTCCCTCCTTCCACAACTGAATGAAAATTGGAAACCGCTTGAGGAATGTCCTTGAAGTCAAGCGGCATGTCCATGAATTTATCTAGACAATATGCCTGCCTTTTCGGATGATCCTCACGTATGGATGACCCAACAACATTTTGATTTACAGTACCTTTCGTCGGTGCTTTAATTGCACCTTTTCCCTTGTCCTCACCGCCATATGTACGTACCGGAGGATGGCGTTTAGGTTTGGCACCAGATATATGGCAGCGGTCATCATCGATAATGTCAATGTTTTCCGCCGTTGCTGTTGAAGTTGTGAATAAACCACGACTGCCCCTTTCTTCACGGATATCCTTCCTCGGTGTTCGCCTGGACGGTAAAGGGGAGGAAAACCTCCTCTGTGCGTTTGGAATCTCCTCGTCACTAGCGTTACCAATAGAGGAACGGATGGACGTTGCAACCAGCGGGTTAGGTTGAGTCTGTTTGTTAGGAGCAATGCTTGCCGGTGTTAGTAGTTCAACGAGCCGAGTGATTTCCCCTCTAATAATGGTCATCTCGGAGTGAATTTTGTCTATCTCGTCCCTCGAGACAAAATTGGAAACGTTGAGCATCTCCTGCATAGAATCCATGTAGAGCAACGAAATAGAAATGAAAAATCCCAGCGAAACAGCAAAATTGTAAATCACCTGAACAGTGACAATGAACGCCAGGAAACAGGATACTGTGCTGGAAACACTTGATTTATTGAAATAAAAATAGTTAAGCGCTATCTGATATGTAAGTCCAACAATTTTATAGTATGATGTTCTGATGAAGACAGACTCAGTACTGTAGAAAGCGCTTAACTATTTTTATTTCAATAAATCAAGTGTTTCCAGCACAGTATCCTGTTTCCTGGCGTTCATTGTCACTGTTCAGGTGATTTACAATTTTGTTGTTTCGCTGGGATTTTTCATTTCTATTTCGTTGCTCTACATGGATTCTATGCAGGAGATGCTCAACGTTTCCAATTTTGTCTCGAGGGACGAGATAGACAAAATTCACTCCGAGATGACCATTATTAGAGGGGAAATCACTCGGCTCGTTGAACTACTAACACCGGCAAGCATTGCTCCCAACAAACAGACTCAACCTAACCCGCTGGTTGCAACGTCCATCCGTTCCTCTATTGGTAACGCTAGTGACGAGGAGATTCCAAACGCACAGAGGAGGTTTTCCTCCCCTTTACCGTCCAGGCGAACACCGAGGAAGGATATCCGTGAAGAAAGGGGCAGTCGTGGTTTATTCACAACTTCAACAGCAACGGTGGAAAACATTGACATTATCGATGATGACCGCTGCCATATATCTGGTGCCAAACCTAAACGCCATCCTCCGGTACGTACATATGGCGGTGAGGACAAGGGAAAAGGTGCAATTAAAGCACCGACGAAAGGTACTGTAAATCAAAATGTTGTTGGGTCATCCATACGTGAGGATCATCCGAAAAGGCAGGCATATTGTCTAGATAAATTCATGGACATGCCGCTTGACTTCAAGGACATTCCTCAAGCAGTTTCCAATTTTCATTCAGTTGTGGAAGGAGGGAATTTTCCTTCCTTGAAGAAGTTAATTTTTACTTTTGGCAATAACTTAACGAAGGTCAAGAACCTTCAAGTAGAGAATTTATATTTACACAAATGTTTAGATAGTGGGATAGTGCCCATGGGATTGCGGTTCTTTAAGGAACCAATGGGGATAGAAATGAACGTGCACAATATCAAGGTTTGTAATGATATGTTTGACGAATTTGGCAGAAAGTTCATTATGTTTATTGTTGAATGTAACGATTCCAAAATTAGTTTACTGCTTAATGAAATTGATAGAATAGACAGACAGATAAGGGATGATGTGTTGTTTTCACAGTGGGAAAAGCTGTATTATAAACAATACGAATATGCAGAAAACATGTACAAGAAAACTTACGATAGGAAATACAAGAAGCTGCAGAGGGATATTGCACAATATGAGAAAGGGACAGCTTACAGATGGAAAAATGGGAATGATAGGAAATTTATTTCTGAGAAAAGATATGCAAAGCACTCTGTTACCTATGTTGGTGATGTTGTACATGATGATGGTCACCTTAACAATTATTGTAGGGATGATGAATGTTTTTTAGAGAATGGGAGAGACCAATGGAGAACAGTAGAACAGAAGGGGAAAAGGAAAACACTTGGAAGAATCGGAGATACAATTAGTAGTGGATTCTCCCAATCCTGACCCCAGAAATGTTGATTTTGGTCTCAATAGTACGACAGATGGCAAAAGTTCCCCAGTAATAAATGCAAATAGGATCCTCCACTCCAGTGGGGAGATCAAGATTTACAATTACACTGCCCATCCAGTGTTACCTGAATTTTTTCAAATTTTCTCTAAGGGTATGAAATTTATACCTGATTTCAAGTTTGATGTAACAGATACCCTAGTTGAATTTAAATTGTTTATGAGAAAATTAAACTTGGGAATATTTTTTAAAAATCAGAATATTATCAGTCTGAACCAGACAGAGGAATTAAAGAAAAAGAGTACTTTTACTCCACCTATGTGTAACACACTTACATCATTTGAAAATGTAGTGAACTCCGAGTTATATTCTCTACACAATAAATACAAGTATACTAAGGGTGGGAAACAACCGGGTAAGGATATGATGGATGTGATCCAATCATTGTGTGATAACAACATTCGCATCATGACTGCGGACAAGGGCGGGGGTATTGTGTTTTATGATCAGGAACAATACAAAAGTAAAATCTTTGATCTTTTGAACAACTCAACACAGTATACACCCTCTTCCATTAATGAATTAAATATAGCCCACAGTCGAATTGATTCCTATTTAGAAGAATTTATAGTGGAAAACAGAATCAACGAAGATACATACAGGTATCTCAAGGTTGAGTTCCCCATTCTGGCCACCATTACAGGCATTCCCAAAGTCCACAAAGACATTTATGATCCACCTTTCCGTCCTATCATCTCTGGTAGTGCTAGTAAAGCTTTTCCCTTTGGACAAGTCATTCATCATAAATTGAAACACATCTATGACACAGTGGAACATATAATGAAAGATTCTTGGGAGTTCCTGGGCCTGTTCAAAAAGGAACTATGGTCCCCTAAGTTGATTTATGTGACAATAGATGTACAGGATTTGTTTTCCTGTATTCCAAAGGAGGATGGACTACAAAGATTTATCAATAGTATGCACAAAGTGAGTGAATTAGGCCAGGATGACATCTCACTTCTTACAGAATTCATGGACATTGTCTTGGATCACAATTATATCTACTATGAGAGGGAGCACTACAGACAAAAAACGGGGGTAGCCATGGGCACTGCATGTGCTCCTATTTATGCTAACATGGTACTGCTGGATTGGGAAGTAGAATTCATTTTAAATTCGGATTGGATGTCCTTCATAAAAAGATATGTCCGCTATTTGGACGACATCTTTATCCTTTGGGAGGGTGAAACTCAGGTGTTGCAGGAATTCATTAGTTATATCAATAACACCACGGATTATCTTAAATTCACCCACCAATATGATACACATGGTATAAATTATCTTGATGTCCTTATATACAGCAAGGATAATGAATTTCACTCCCGTATCCACAGAAAAGATACTTTTAGTAATGGTTATTTACATTACAGCAGTGCACACACATATAACACCAAGAGGGGCATCATCAAGGGACAGTGCATTCGGGCTGCCCGTATGACTACGGAGAGACACAGAGTGGATCAAGAATTGGATTACATTGGTCAGCTTTTTTTGGACAAGGGGTACCCATCTAAGATGGTGAATGATATTACAGGTTATGTTAAGAAAGAATGGGGATTAAAATATAAACCACTGTTGGGGGTGGGTATTTCTAAATCTTTGCCCACAGGAGACAGCAAGACAAATAAGATAAACCAGACTGCAGGGACAGTGACTAACAATACATACACTAGATCATGTATTATCCAATATGGTAAACATTCCAGCGAGGTAAAGAAAATTATTACAACAAACTGGAATATCATGACTAGTGATCAGACCATCAAAAGCAAGATTACTGACAGACCACATTTTGTCTATAAAACAGGAAATAATCTAAAAAGAATAATAGAAATAAAATCAAATTTCCAGCATAACACCAAAGTGCAGAGGACAGGTACTAGAAGATGTGGCCAATGCAATTATTGCAAATACATTATGGATACACCTAGTATTACTCTGAAAAACTGTTTAAAGAGCAAGATTTGGTTCTCCAACGGTAATTGTTCAACTAAACATGTCATATATCTAAGTGTTTGTCAAACCTGTATGAGTTATTATGTGGGGAAGACAGACCAGTCTGAAGAATAGAATATATGATCACATATACTGCATGAGGAAGTGTGATATTAACAATGCACTATCCAGACACCTTATTAATAGTCCACAGTGTAAGATGTTCAAATTTGCGATTTTGGACGTTATCACCCCCAATCCTAGAGGGGGCAACATAAAGGCTACGGTGGGGAAAGGAGATCAGGTGGCAGATCAGGTTGGATGCTGCCACCCCCCCCGGCCTTAATGAAATGATCCCTACTAAGCCCTTGGTTAGGGTTTAGTTGAATTATATTGTGTAATATATTACACCTCTCCAGCATATTTTACATAATTGTTGCCATTTTAAATAAAGTTGGAGGGTTATTCTAAGCATGTGTTTAGATTTCTCAACAATATATATATTCCTTATATATATATTTTTTTCTTTTCAAATAAATTTTTCTCATTAGTATTATGATTGGCATATATTGTATATATTTTACATTGTGCTTGTATCTTATATTCCCTTTGGAATACATTTTATTGTATACCAAGTATTGAATAATTTTTAAAGGATGAATTTATATGAAATTGGATGTTCAAGTTTTTTAACAATTAGGAAATTTGTTTAGTCTTGCACATATTGTTGACATATCTGCATTTATACAGCTGCTTACATTAGTATGGTTTTGTACAGAAGGCACGTGTTATACATCTTTAGTTTCTTTAGTAGCAAGTTGCTTATGCTGCTTTTTAAAAATGTGTATGGCATTATTGTCAAACAATTGACTTAATTGATTAATTGTTATTTAGGGCGGGTTTTTAGATTATCTGTGATATATAAGTCCAACAATTTTATAGTATGATGTTCTGATGAAGACAGACTCAGTACTGTAGAAAGCGCTTAACTATTTTTATTTCAATAAATCAAGTGTTTCCAGCACAGTATCCTGTTTCCTGGCGTTCATTGTCACTGTTCAGGTGGTTTACAATATTTGAAAATCAAAAGAAAACTATCCCCAGGATTCATTAATTGTTTTAGTTCTTGCAGGAACAGTGTAGCAGCTCCTGCATGGAATATGGCCGCTGAGCGATTCACCATAACAGCTGATCTGATGTGCACGAGCTTGGCAGCACAATTCCTGCATGGACACAACTGAATAATGCTAATTACCTCATTTGCTGGTGAAAACCATGCAAATGAGATGAATTAGTCATTTAGGAAGCAGGCAGGTGTCCATGCAGGAATAGTGTATGAAGCAGAAATAAGATCAGCTACTAGCTGAACACATTTCTGTAAATTACAAAACAGAGGCATAACAGCTCAAAATAATTTTATTTATTTTTATTTTACATTTTTTGACCGGGATAGTCCGACTGGATGCATGCCCATTTTCAGCGGAGGCCCGAGGAGGAAAGCTCCAAGGGTAAGCAGATACAGCATTACATATTACAAACAGACTATATACAGTGATTACATAAGTAAGCAAGTTAAACAAGTTTTACAGGTTAGAGTTAATTAAAGCATTTATTACAACTGTTAGGCATGCCAATGGCCAAATATATAGCCATTGGCATGATAAATAGTTTAAATTTTATAAAATAAAACTTTTTTTTTTACCAATCTCGGCCATGTAAGCATAGGGCAGTGGTGCGCAAATGGGATCATGCCGAAAATTAAAAAAAAATGTGAAAAAGCAATTTTAATGGAAATCAGCATTTTGACATTATAGTCAATGGCATGCAGAATGAAAACAATACCAGGGAATAGTGGTTGCTAAGGGGAAAGGACCAGTGTAAGTGTGGTAACTATGGATTAAGGCAGTGGTGTATGCAAATGAGGGGATTTATACTGAATCATAACTTTCTTCTAAGTGTCAGACTGAACCTAACCGTGTAGGTACACCAACACCACTGTGTAGACAGGAGAGCCAGATGACATAAAAAGGGGGGGTGTTACGCTTGCTTTAAGCACATTGGAGCTTGGTGGCCCGTGTTTACCCTTAGCTAAGTACAGCTAAGGAAGGGGGTGTGTCTGTAGCTGTATTGATTTATTCCATGAAATGAAGAGCGCGTTTGCATCCAGGGGAGGACCAATTCTGCTTGAAAGTGTTTACTTTAGCTAAACAGGTGTGTGCAGCGTGCACTGGGCCTAAAAAAACAGGAAACAGCAGAACTGTTTAGACTTGAGCAAAGGGTATGCACAGCATGCATCGGGGCTTAAACGGGGAGGAAATGGGAAGGGGAAACAGCAGAAGGAAGGCAATCAAGGAGAACGACCATAGCTGGCAGGTTGAATGTTTCAGAATCATTCCATTACACAGGCAGCAGCCCAGCATACTACTATAAACTATGCAAACACCTTTCAGTCTGTTTTTTCCCACAAACTCTACACCACTGGTGTACACATTCAAGGGAATTTTAAACTGACAAAACTAACAAAACATGTTAGGGGCTGCTGTTGCTTTGTTCTATCAGTATGTGCTACAGACTGAGGGTGGTGAGGAGGATAATGCTGACAACCAACTCAGACGGAGGAAGAGGAGGAGAAGGGTTTTCAGACCCAGGGTAACCTCCCAGGGGCTACATATTCTGTAGATAGTAGAGCGCTACACAGTGGACAGGGACATACTTCAGCAACTTGTTGAGCTGTGCCAGCCTCACCTCAGACCCAGAACCAACAGAGGGGAATCCATCTCAGTGGATACCAAGGTATGTGTAGCCTTAAGAATACTAGCTACAGGTACTTTCCAAAGACCATCTGGGGATATCATGGGGGTCTCACAGGCATCTGCGTCCAGGATACTCCACCAGTTCCTGGATGCCATGCGACCACATGCTGCTGAGCACATTTGCTTCCCTAGCACCTGTGAGGAGAGGACCAGCAATATGCATCTCTTTGACCATGTAGCAGAATACCCAGAGGTACTGGGTGCCACAGATTGCACGCACATCTATGTCAAAGCACCACCCAGTGACCAGAGAAGGGTCTACCTAAACCGCATGGAGTTCCACTCCATCAACTGTTATGTCATGTGCGATGCCCAGGGCATTATCATGAATGTGCATGCTGGCAGCCCTGGAAGCTATCATGACTCTCACATATGGCATTCATCATAGCTGCATCAGGCATTTGCCAGTGGGGACATCCCATATGGCCATCTCATGGGGGATGCTGACTACGCACTGGAGCCATGACTAATGACACTCATCAGAAATACATACATACCCACACAAGAACGCCATAATGAGGCACACGCACAAACCAGGATCATTATAGAGCATGTGTTTGGGATGCTCAGGTCACGATTCTGCTACCTTGACATATCTGTTGGAGCCTTGCAGTACTCTCCAATCACATGTGCACACATGTTCATAGTATGTGTCATGCTACACAGTATGATCCTGTGGAAACAGCTGCAGCAGAAACAAAATGGGGAAGGGCCACACAGCCCCCCACCATTGCTGAGGTCTCCATAGGCACAGAGGGACTCGGAGGGGGAATATCCTGAGCCTGCCCCTCTAGGCAGACAGAAGCATGCCTAGTATCCCCTGTCCTTGGCAAAGATGCAATGCATAGCACATACCCTTATATTGTAGGGCCTGAGGGACTGATCTCTCTCTCTCTCTCTCTGACTCGCACACACAGTAAAATGGATGGCAAATATCACACGAATTGTACCTTACCATGTATAGGCAGTATACTGCATGCATACAACATAGTCATCCCTCAGGCACCATCCTCACAACAGCCTCAGGCTCAGGGTAAGTCAGTCTCCTTAACAAAATGAATGAATGAAGTGGAATGTTCTGATAGCATATCTATGGTATTGATTCAAGCATACAAGGGAATGGGGTGGCTTACTGGGATAGCAGCAGACAACCAACAGCTCTGTGGGAAAGCAGGAAGTGTATTCCTAGCACAGGCCTACTCACACTATGCAGTACCACCCTAGTTGACAATTAACACTGCAGTGTATGTGGTGAGCCAAATAACTGGAGGGGGTCATAGGTCACATGCATGGATGTCAATCTGGGAGTCTCATAACAACTCCCAGCCTCACCCAGCAGATCAGCTGTAGAAAATCATACAGAAATGTCTGGCAAAGTCTCCCACATGGCAACATCCAGACTTTTACACAGTGATATCACAGCAGGTCTGACAGTGGCAGTATGGCTATGAAAGATAAGAAGTCTGAAACTACAAATGTTTATGCCAGAACAATCTGACCTGTTGTTAGTACTGTTATTCCTGTAGTCTCAAAGATAGGCCACACCACTATGCTAAATGGGACCAAAACATTAAGCAAATATCAGCACAGTCTCTGTAAATATGTATTGTGTACAGATGTGTCACCCCACCCCCATAGTCCCATAGAAATGCTGTAACATGTCCCTAGCCTTAAGCAGCATCCAGCCATCAACTAGAGTGATGGCTCAACACAAACAGAAAGCAATTGTCAGTAACACCCACAGTCAACTTACTGGTGCCATCCCAGGGTTGTCCACTGCTGGCATCCTGGGAACATATGATCATCACGATGCACTGCCTTGCTACAGATGGCCTGAATCTGTCACACCTGGCCTACAGTCCTGTGGCAAATGCCCATGCCTCATCCAAAGTGCCCTGTTAGGTAGTGTTATGGGGTCCATAACACTAACATAACACAGTCTACAAAATGCAAAGAAAGACCATGCTGCTAACTGCTAGGAGAAAACCTGCCAGTGTCATAGAGCCAGAAAGCTGGACAAAGCCTTGAATAATGGGATAAAAAATCCAAAGAGAAGGATGCCTTTGAAATACTGCTCTAATAATGTTATAAAGTTGATGGAATGATTGTAGTAGCATGGAATATCTGATGGGTATGAAGTCTGAAACTGCAATGTCAACTGTCAGTAATATCTGATTTCAACCCTGAGTGACACACAAAACATTTTTCCTTGAAAACCACACTTGTGTGGGTAACCAACAAGATATATGAGTCATGAATGTGGACATTCTGTGATACTATGTACAGTCAACAGGCAGGGCTAGGAGTCTAAACATGGGAATGCACTCATTGCAGGCTGTCCTAACCCTGGAAGATGGTGACATGTCTGCACTCACAGAACCCTGACCCACAGCCATAGGGAGTAACACATACTTCCCTGATCACTCATCTTATGCAACATCCTGACCCCAAAATGTGGCCATCCAAGCAAAATAAAGTGGGCCATACATATATGTGAGACACACACACACACACACACACACACACACACACACACCTCCAGGCTGGTCAAACAGTCTGACACACACAAGACCCTCCAAGTGCAGTCAACCTTTGAGAAGACCCCTATGCTAACTATTGATAGCTATAGGCAAACACATCTGACCCAGGACACCCCCCACATGTCTTATCCCCTACAAATCTATCTGGAGTCTGCCTGTCACCCTGATCCTGTCTGACTTATATTACCCAGTTGTGGACTGAAAATCAGACCAGGCCAGAATGAGAATGCACAGAGATTCCACCATTGTAATGTATCACCAAGCTGCTGGACCATTTCCACAGCTCCAGCAGTCAACTGCTCACAGGTACACCTCTCAACTGGCTGGATTGTGCAAGAATGCATAGCATTTGACCCATAATTATGGTGTGTGCATCATCTATTCTGTATTCCTTTAGTAAACCACTGTGATGATCTGAGGAGGTATGTCACGAGGTACATAAACAACACATGACAGTGTCAAACGTCATATATGTCAGATGTCTGCTAAAACAAGCCCTGTAACCCTAGCAACCCATACATTACTGAAAGAAATAGTCACAATCACCATATGGCCCATTGTCTCCCAATTTTGATAAGCTACCTCCAGATATCCTGCACCAGCAGGTTGAGATGTATGGCTGTAGCACAAAACAAACTGGACTATAGTACAATAGTCCCTGGAATGGAGACCCACATTTACTATAGAAGGTCACACAGATGCCTGTCACCATAGAAGCCCCTTTCATCAGGCCTTAGCCCTATAAGCTCTGTGATGTGTGCGATAACTATGCAACACTATAGTACAAATAGCTAGTTAGGAAGGAGTTCTAATCTCAGTTCTGGCAAATGTAAATTTGTGTGAGTGTGTGTGTGTGTGTGTGTGTGTGTGTGTGTGTGTGTGTGTGTGTGTGTGTGTGTGTGTGTGTGTTTAGAAGTTAAAGCTTCTGGGTCCATTAGTGTGTGTGTGTGTATTTAGAAGTTAAAGCTTCTGGGTCCATTAAAACCCAGTACACTTCCCCTTTCCCTACTTTAGCAGTCCTGCAGATATCAGTCACCTTAGAAGTCCCTTTCCTCAAACCTCAGCCCTATAAGCTTTGTGGCATGTGCGATAACTGCGTAACACTATACTACCAATAGCTAGTTAGGTAGGAGTTCTAATCCTAGTTCTGGCAAATGTAAGTGTGTATATGTGTATGTTAAAGTATTTTGTGGCCTCCCTCACCCAGTACATCACCCATTGCCATACTTTACAAGGCTGGTGATGTTCCTCACCTTAGAAGTACCTTTGAACATTCTTCACCCTATAAGCTCTATGGCGCATACGATAAATGCTTAACAATGTAGTAACAAAAAATAGATAGGTAGGACTTTTAATCTCAGTCCTGGCAAATGTAAAAGTATGTGTATTTAGAATTAAAGCTTTTCAATCCATTCAAACCTAGTGCACTTCCCTGTCCATACTTTAGCAGTACTACAGATATCAGTCACCTTAGAAGTCCCTTTCGTCAGGCCTCATTCCTATAAGCTCTGTGGCATGTGTGATAACTGCATAACACTATAGTGCAAATAACTAGTTAGGTAGGAGTTCTAATCCCAGTTCTGGCAAATGTGTGTGTAAGTGTGTATATGTGTAGGTTAAAGTACATCACCCAGTGCCATAATTTTCAAGGGCTGATGATGTTCCTCACCTTAAAGTACCTATGGACAACCTTTATCCCATAAGCTCCATGGCACATACAATAAATGCGTAACACTGTAGTAGCAAAAAATAGGTAGGTAGGGGTTTTAATCTCAGTCTTGCCAAATGTAGACGCATCTGGGTGTGTGTTCAGAAGTTAAAGCTTTTGGGTCCATTTAAACACAGTACACTTCCCCTGTCTCTACTTTAGCAGTCCTGCAGATATCAGTCACCTTTGAAGTCCCTTTCATCAGGCCTGAGCCCTATAAGCTCTGTGGCATGTGCAATAACTTCGTAACACTATAATATAAATAACTAGCTAGGTAGGAATTCTAATCCCATTTCTGGCAAATGTATGTGTATAATTGTGTATATGTGTAATTTAAAGTATTTTGTGGCCTCTCTCACCCATTACATCGCCCAGTACCATACTTTACAAGGACTGGAGATGTTCCTCACCTTAGAAGTACCTTTGGACAGCCTTCATCCTATAAGCACCATGATGTGTGTGATAAAGGCATAACACTGCAGTAGCAATAATAGATAGGGGTTCTAATCTCAGTCTAGGCAAGTGTGTGGATGTGTGTGAAAAGTACCCTGTCTGTGGGAAGTTGTTGTGTTTGTGTGAGAACCATATCCATTGGGGGAGTGAATTTTGCTACTTTTTGCTGTTGCCCACCCAGTACATGTCCCAGTGTCCACATTACAAGGCCCACAGTTGTCATCCACTGTAGAGGGACCTGTAGACATGCTGCAGCCCTATAAGCATTGTGCCATGTGTGATAACCATGTGACAGTATGGAATAGATAAGTTAAGGTGCCCATCTAATCCTTGGATATCACTCTCCACTCAGGACTCATGCACAAACACACTCAGGTAGGCAGCCAACCCTACATGCATAGGTGGCCTGCAAACCAGCTCACAGATAGAACCCACAGCATGAAAGCAGCTGACTCCATGTCAGACTGCTGAACAGTCACAAGTGGAGTCCCACAGGCTGTGGACCTGGGTTCCCTTATGTTTGGGATCCACTCCTCTGAGGACCACCCCAATACAAAGGCTGGCAATGTTTGCAGATGACTACAAGGTGGCTGCTATTATTACCCCCCCCCATGTGAGGTTGACATCCATCAAAAAGGTCTTTCTTGGACCTATGACTGTTGTCAGAACCCTGGATATAAGCTCAATGCTAGATGATGTTCCGCCATCCCCTTTGGTTATGACTCGGTTCCCATAAAGTAAAACATTGATGGTAGTCCACTGAACACTGATGTTGGTATAATGGAACTGGGAACACAGGGTGACAGTGAGCTCTATGGTGACTACCACAGTCCCACTGTCTTCTGAAAGTCCTTCAATGTGTCACTTCTCCTGACTGAGGGTGTTGAATTCGGGAAGTAAAAGGACAGTGCTTCCCTGTACACTCCACTCAGTAGGCCAATCAATGTGTACTATGGCCCATTTGCCATGTACCCAACTGGACACCAGCAACAACCAAAGAGGCTGCAAATGTACCTCACAAAGAGGATCTTAGCTACTACACACTTGCCCCATATGGAAAGACTCCAACAACTGCAATGAATCTCTGTTTCATATAGGCTACTTAGGTGCAATCCCTGCATGACATACACAGCCATGTCTGACCCAACCCTGTCAGTAATGCTACATCTAAGGAAGCCACTCTGTCCACATAACATACCCCAGATACCTCAACCCCATCCTCACAATCAACAGGACATGCTGGAGGGACAGGTTCACAACACAGAGAGTGGACACACTTTGAAATAGATGCCACATACATGTCAAGCTGAGCACATCTTCTTCAAGACAATCAGGAGGAGTAGATGGGGAATAGAATACCCACCCTACAGATCATTCCAGTGACTATACTCAGCAGACAAACTAGGGAGTATCGTTAGGTGGCATGATGCCAGTGTATTCCCATGGGCTAGCCTTGTAAAGCCTCCATGGCTATTTGCCACATACACACCTATGACTCTTTGAACCTATGGAACTCAGTACTGTCAAATGTGTGTGTGTGCATTAGTGTGTCTGAAAGTGTTTATGAGTGTGTAAACATGTGGGTGAAAGAACTTGGTGGGCTGTATCACCCAGTACAACTACCATTGCCATACCTTACAAGTGCTGTAGATGTTATTCACTATATAGGTACCTTGGGACCCTCCACAACCTATAAGCTCTGTGGTTTGTGCAGTAACTGCATAACACTATAATACCAATAACCACATAGCTAGGGGGTTCTAATATGAGTCCTGGCAAATGTGTGTGTTTGTGTGTGTGTGTGTGTGTGTGTGTGTGTGTGTGTGTGTGTGTGTGTGTGTGTGTGTGTGTGTGTGTGTATGTAGGTTATAGTATTTTGTGGCTTCTCTCACCCAGTACATCACCCATTGTCATAATTTGCAAGGCCTGTTGATGTCCCTCACCTTAGAAGTACCTTTGGACAAGTGTCACCCCATATCCTCCGTGGCACATGCGATAAATACATAACAATGTAGTAACAATAAATAGATAAGTAGGGGTTCTAATCTCTGTCCTGGCAAATGTGTGTGAGAAAGAGTATCTTGTGTTTGTGTGCGAACAACATCCATTGGATGGGCATGGATTCATATTTTATGCCATGGTACACACAGTACACATTCCTAAGTCTACTAATGAGTCCACTGTTCACATCAACCATAGTGGTATCTGTATGAACTTTTCAGCCCTATAAGCTCTTTGCAACAGTTTGGAATAGTATGGTACGAATAACAAGATAGGTTGGTCTGCTAATGTCAGTACTGACAAGTGTGTATGTGTATGTGTGTGTGTGTGTGTGTGTGTGTGTGTGTGTGTGTGTGTGTGTGTGTGTGTGTGTGTGTGTGTGTGTGTGTGTTTCATGCATTGGTGTGTATACCAGTGGCTATGAGTATGTAGACTTGTATGCTACATTATTATGAGTACTCTCACACCCATTACAGCCACCATTGCCATACCCCACAAGGCCTTCTTCTTCTTTCGGCTGCTCCCGTTAGGGATTGCCACAGCAGATCAACTGTTTCCATTTTTTCCTGTCCTCTGCATCTTGCTCTGTCACACCAACCACCTGCATGTCCTCTGTCACCACATCCATAAACCTTATCTTAGGCCTTCCTCTTTTCCTGTTACCTGGCAGCTTCAGCCTTAGCATCTTTTTCCCAATATACTCTGCATCCCTCCTCAGCACATGTCCAAACCAATGTAATCTTGCCTCTCTGGCTTTGTCTCCAAACCTTCCAACCTGGGCTGACCCTCTAATATACTTATTCCTAATCCTGTCCATCCTCGTCACACCCAGTGCAAATCTTAACATCTTTAACTCTGCCACATTAAGCTCTGACACCTGCCTTTTTGTCAATGCCACTGTCTTCAACCCATATAACATAGCTGGTCTCACTACCCTCATGTAGACCTTCCCTTTCACTCTTACTGGTACTCGTCTGTCACCAGTCACTTCTGACACTCTTCTCCACCCACTCCATCCTGCCTGTACTCTCTTCTTCACCTCTCTTCCACACTCACCATTACTCTGAACTGTTGATCCGAAGTACTTAAACTCATCCACCTTCACCACCTCTACGCCCTGCATCCTCACCATTCCTCTATCCTCCCTCTCATTCACACACATATATTCTGTCTTAGTCCTGCTGACCTTCATTCCTCTACTCTCTAGAGCATATCTCCACCTCTCCAGGGCCTCCTCCACCTGTTCCCTACTCTCACTACAGATCACAATGTCATTTGCAAACATCATAGTCCATGGGGACTCCTGTCTGATCTCGTCTGTCAACCTGTCCATCACCATTGCAAATAAGAAAGGGCTCAGAACTGATCGTTGATGTAATCCCACCTCCACCTTAAACGCAGCCATCACTCCCATGCCAGACCTCACTGCTGTCACACTACCCTCATACATATCCTGTACCACTCTTACATACTTCTCTGACACTCCCAACTTCCTCATACAATACCGCAACTCCTCTGTAGGCACCCTGTCATATGCTTTCTCTAAATCCACAAAGACACAATGCAACTCCTTCTGATCTTCTCTGTACTTCTCCATCAACACTCTCAGAGCAAACAATGCATCTGTAATGCTCTTTCCTGGCAAGAAACCATACTGCTGATCACTAATCATCACCTCACTTCTTAACCTAGCTTCCACTACTCTTTGCCATAACTTCATGCTATGACTGATCAGTTTAATCCCTCTGTAGTTACTACAGCTCTGCACATCACCCTTATTCTTAAAAAAATGGTACCAAAACACTTTTTCTCCATTCCTCAGGCATCCTCTCACTTTCCAAGATTTCATTAAACAATCTAGTTAAAAATTCCACTGCCATTTCACCTAAACACCTCCATGCTTTCACAGGTATGTCATCTGGACCAACAGCCTTTCCTTTCTTCATCCTCTTCATAGCTATCCTTACTTCCTCCTTGCTAATCCACTGCACCTCATGATTCACTATCCGCACATCATCCAACCTTCTCTCCCTCTCATTTTCTTCATTCATCAACCCCTCAAAGTACTCTTTCCATCTGCTCAACACACTCTCCTCACTTGTGAGTATGTTTCCCTCATTATCTTTTATCACCCTTACCTGCTGCACATCTTTACTAGCTTGGCCCCTCTGTCTAGCCAATCGGTACAGGTTCTTTTCTCCCTCCTTAGTGTCCAACCTTTTATACAACTCTTCATATGCCTTATCCTTAGTCTTCGCCACCTCTCTATTTGCCATGCACCTCATCTCCTTATACCTTGTCTACTTTCTTCATCTCTTTGACAATCCCACTTCTTCTTCGCCAACCTCTTTCTCTGTATACTCTCCTGTACTTCATTCCACCACCAGGTCTCCTTGTCCTCTTTCTTCTTTCCAGATGTCAGACCAAGCACCTTTCTAGTTATCTCTCTTACTAGCTCTGCTGCAGTTACCCAGCTATTCGGTAACTCTTCACTGCCACCCACTGTCTGTCTTAACTCTTCCCTGAACATCACCTCACAATTACCCTTTTTCAATTTCCACCATTTGATCCTTGATGCTGCCCTCACATTCATCCTCCTCTTCTTGGTCACCAGTGTCATCCTACAAACCACCATCCTATGCTGCCTAACTACACTTTCCCCTGCCACCACTTTACAGTCTGCAGTCTCCTTCAGACTGGCCCTTCTACATAAGATATAATCCACCTGTGTGCATCTTCCTCCACTCTTGTATATCACCCTATGCTTCTCCCTCTTGTTAAAATACATATTCATCACAGCCATATCCATCCTTTTTGCAAAATCCACTACCATCTGACGTTCTGCATTCCTTTGCTTAACACCATACCTACCCATCACTTCCTCATCCCCTCTGTTCCCTTCACCAACATGCCCATTGAAATCTGCTGCAATCACTAGTCTCTAACCATTGGGTACAGTCATCACCACTTCATCCAACTCACTCCAAAATTTTTCATTCTCATCCATTGCACACCCGACTTGTGGAGCATATGCACTAACAACATTCATCATTACACCATCAATTTCCAGCTTCATAAACATTACTCTATCCAGCACTCTTTATACCTCAAAAACACTCTTAGCATACTGTTCCTTCAGGATAATGCCTATGCCATTTCTCCTCCCATCCACACCATGATAAAACAATTTGAAACCACCTCCGATACACCTAGCCTTGCTCCCCTTCCATCTGGTCTCTTGCACACACAATATACCAACCTTCCTTCAGTCTATCATATCAGCTAGCTTTCTCCCTATACCAGTCATACTGCCAACATTCAAAGTTCTGACCCTCACTATCACAGTCCTAGCCTTCACCTGCCTTCGGGCATGCCTTCCTCCTCTTCTCCTCCTTCAGCCAACAGTAGCCCAATTTCCGCCAGCACCCTGTTGGCCAACAGTACTGGTGGCAGTCATTGTAAACCCGGGCCTCGACCGATCCAGTATGTATTTCTGTACTGTTGTCTGCATGTATGATTTGGCAAAATTTTATGCCGGATGCCCTTCCTGACGCAACCCTCCCCATTTATCCAAGCTTGGGACCGGCACAAAGAAGTGCATACCCATACCACACAAGGCCATGTGATGTTATTCACCTTACAGGTCCCTTGTAACACTCATCACACTAGTAGTCCTGTGCCACATACAATAACCACATAATAGTGTGGTACCACAACTTGAAGGGTAGGGGTTCCAAACACAACACTGGCAACTGTGATCCTGTGTGTGTGTGTGTGTGTGAACAGTACTCTGTGTGTTTGGTTGACACAATATCCTCTGGGGTTGAGGGTGTTAGCAATCTGAGGTGTGTTCCACCCACTGCACTTACCATTATCCACTATACTAGAGCTGATGTCAGCCACCATAGATTGAGATATAACCCCTCAGTCCTATAAGCTGTGAGGCACATTCAAGAACTGTGACACAGACCAGGGAAATGTGTGCAGATAAAGCTGTACCCTGACAATGACATGGCCGATGTGTTACTACACTGCCATACCCCTTGTTGGTGATGTCTGCACGGCCACATCCTGCTGACACACAGACATCTGGAACACAAACAGAATACAGCATGTGAGAACACATTTGCTTAGTGTTACTAACACCAATAATGCATCATGGCTGAAAAGGTGCACACACACTCTGACGTATACCCATTACAAATGCCAGATGACAGCACCTTTCACAGCATTAAATAGCTACACTCTACTAAAGTCACCCTATGCATCAGACCCATATAAGCATGTCTATGCATCGATGGTATGGATGGTATAGATGTGGCACAGGTATCATCATATGCACAGGGTGTTGTGTGGGTTTGGCAGAAGCCTAGGCTGAGGCACATGGTTGACATCATGTGTGTCTGTTTGGGGGGTGTTCATTAAATGGGCAGTGCAGAGGTGTGTTTGTGTGTGTGTGTGTGTGTGTGTGTGTGTGTGTGTGTGTGTGTGTGTGTGTGTGTGTGTGTGTGTGTGGAGGTTACTTTTCTGATGGTGATGTGTGTGTGTTTTTATGCACACAGTCACAGCATTGCACACAGTCATGCCATGTGGATGTCCTACACAGGGGTATTTTGGACAGCTGTGGACCATACATGGCAGGGTGTATAGTTCACTGTCTCTGGTCACAGTCATGGGAACTGGGCCTGCCAAGGATATCACTGGCACCACCAGGGCCAAGTCCAGATGCAGTACTACTCCTCACTGGTAACTGATGCCTGCTGGATCTGTGTCCCTGTTGGGACCAGCCAGGATCACGTGCCCATGGCCTGCTGCATTGTGGTGTGGACAGCACACCCCCTTCAGTAGTGTTGGTGGTACTGCCAGCATGGGAATGTGATGGTGCATGGCCACATAGACCCTCAGCTGATGTGGTGCTATCCTACAGCCACATGGCTGCTGGCCAGCCTCTGCCAAATGCTCAAGCAGAGATATTCCACAGTTGAGCAGTGCCAAGGTTTCCCCCCACCATCTATTTATGACCCCAATATGTTCACAGATGGCTGCACTGAGTTCATATTGCCATGGATACCAGGGACATGCTCATCCACTACCTTGCATATATGTCTGGTATCATGCTCACTATGTGCCTGTGACCATACAACAGCCTGAGATGTGTGTCTGGTGACTGCTATTGTGGCACTTGCAACAGGGACATGATGGGCTGCAATCCTCCTCCAAGCACCCCTGCCCATCTGCCTGTATGAGACCTCACCAGCACTCTGGCTATGGCTAGTACCTGCACCCTACTTGCCATAGTCACCACAGTAGCCTGTTCCATGCCACAACCTGACAACTGTCCATTATCTGTGGCTACTGGTGATGGGGTATGTGTTGGCATTGTGACTGTGTGTGAGGATGGGGCTGACAATAGTGGGGATGCCAACCGATGGCACAGTATCAGCCCCTGATGACCCCACCTATGCCTCAATATGAGTATCATCATGGTCAGATTCTGAAGAGACACTAACATTAGTATCAGAACGGGAGGGACTACAGCCACCATGTCCACCTGTGAGGGAAAAACAACATATGTAAATCACTACTGGCACTACGAGGTTTGCTGGTATATATACACACACCACACACACACACACACACACACACACACACACACACACACACACACACACACACACACACACACACACACACACACACACACACACACACACACACACACACACACACACACACACACACACACACAGGTGAGGTGCCTCAAAGGCATTACACAGACCTCACATGAGCTGACTGGGAGCATTCATGACACACAGTCAGACAATAACATACACACTCTGGATGGAACCTCAGCATCATGAAGTGTAGCCCTTTCCAATTACCGTTACTACTAATATACACCTCTGGGATATGTGAGTGTTGTTAGTAGGTGATGGCCCTTCACTTAGCACACACTGTACCCATGTAAATTATTACTGTTCACCTGTATAGGACTGTGGCAACTCCTACAGAACATACCCCCCAACTGTACAGGGTTTTGATGAATGTCTACATGTGTGTCTCATATGTTTTGTTTGTTCTTCTTAACTCTTGTGCTTGTCTGATACATTACTGGGTTGGCCTGTGGATTGGTACCTCTAAGTAATGTCCTAATATGAGGTGCAGACTGCATAACCTGTAGTACATGTATTTTAAAACAAAGCCGGTTACTCTAACAACTTCCTAAATGGATATAGTAAGTGTACACATACCTGTTAGCATGCCAGGTTTTCATGATATATCACATGAGACCTCAGAAATCAGGTCATAACATTGCCATCATTTCATATGACATACAACCTGTGCAATCCAACTGAAGAACATAGATATCAGTTACAGGTAACATCTGGTAACTGTAATAGGTACAATAGGCTGAATGCACAGTCAGTCATGTCAACCTGTTAGGGCAGGACATCTGTAGGACAAGCACATACATGGTGGACTATGGGTCACACTTAGTGCCACTTTCTTCATATTGCTGTAACACACATATGTCATTAAATAGTGCAGTAGCCTTTGCATTCACATACATACCTTGAAGGATATCTAATGCTCATATGGCAGACACAGAGGTGAAAGGCTAGGTGTGTGGTAGTGAAGGTAGGAACTGTTAATGTTGTGAGTATGACTGGTATGGGAACAGAGCTAGCAGATATGCTGGACAGAGGAAAGGTAGATATATTGTGTGTGCCAGAGACCAGATGGAAGGGGTGTACAGCTGTGTGTATCGGAGTCAGGTACAAATAGTTCTATCATAGTGTGTATGGGAGGGGAAATGGTGTAGGGATTAACCTGTAGTAACATTATGCCATGAGTGTTTGTGGAGGTGATAAGAGTGTCGGGTAGATTGTTGTTCAGGAGGCTGGGAATTGATGGTGTAATATTGACAGTTGTTAGTGCATATGCTCTGCTAAATGTGTGTGTGTGACGGATGAGACAGATGTACTTTGGTGTGGTTGGATGAAGTAGTGATGCATGTACCCAAGGGTGAGTGAGTGATGATTGGAGCAGATTTCAATGGTCATGTGGGTGATGGGGACAGAGGGGATGCAGAAGTGATGTGTAGATATGGTGTTAAGCAAAGGAATGTAGAAGGTGAGATGGTGGTGGAGTCTGCAAAAGAGGTTGAACATGGGTGTGGTGAATATATAGTTTTACAAGACCGAGGGGCATAGGGTAACATACAAGAGTGGAGGAAGATGCACACAGGTGGATAATCTCCTATACAGGTGGGCCTGTTTGAAGGGGATCAGTAACTCTAAAGTGGTGACAGGGGAAAGTGTAGTTAGGCAGCATGGAAGGTTGGTCTGTGGGATGGCGCTGGTGATCAAGAAAGGAGGAGGAGTGTAAGGGCAGCACCATGGATCAAATGGTGGATACTGAGAAAGGGTGATTGTGAGGTTGAGTTCAGGGAAGAGTTAAGATAGGCAGTGGGTGGCAGTGACGAGTTAGCAAATATCTTGTTAACTACATTCGAGCTAGTAAGGGAGATGAGTATAACATGGCTTGGTGTGACATCTGAACAGAGGAAGGAGGACAAGGAGACCTGGTTGTGGAATGATGAAGTACAGGGGAGTATACAGAGAAAGAGGTTGGCCAAGGAGAAGTGGGATTGTCAGACAGATGAAGAAAGTAGACAGGTGTATAGGGAGATGGGATGCATAGCAAAGAGATTTGTGGCAAAGGCTGAGGATGGGGCATCTGAAGGGTTGTATGTAAGGCTGTACACCAAGCATGGAGAACAGGACCTGTACCAATTGTCTTGACAGAGGGATGTAGCTAGAAAGGATGTGCAGCAGATAAGGCAGAGAAAGGATAATGGTGGAAGTGAACTCACTAGCATGGAAAGTGTGTTGAGCAGAGGGGAACAGTACTCTGGGCTGTTGAATGAAGAGAATGGGAGAGTGAGAAGGTTGGATGATGTGGGCATGATGAGTCAGGATGTGCAACAGATTATCAAGAGGATTGTAAGGATAGTTATGAAGAGGTTTAAGAATGGAAAGGCTATTGGTCCAGATGACATACCTGTGGAAGCATGGATGAGTTTTGGAGAAATGGCAATGGTCTTTCTAACCGGATTGTTTACTGTAATCTAGGAAAGTGAGAGGATGCGTAAGGAGTGGATAAAATGTGTTTGGGTACTGATTATGAGAATAAGGGTGGTCTGCAGAGCTGTAGTAACTACAGAGGAATAGCACTGATCAGTCACAGCATGAGGTAATGGTAAAGGGTGGTGGAAGCTAGGCTAAGAAGGGAGGTGAGGATTACTGATCACCAGCATGGTTTCATGCCAGGAAAGTGCAGTACAGATGCAACGTTTGCTATAAGAGTTTTGATGGGGACATACAGAGAAGGTTGGAAGTAGCTGCGTTGTATCTTTATGGACATAGAGACAGCATATGACAGGATGACTAGAGAGGAGTTGTGGTATTGTATGAGGTGGTCAGGAGTGGTGGAGGATTCTGTAAGAATGCTACAGGATATGTACATGGTTAGTGTGGCAGCAGTGAGTTCTGCATTGGGAATGACAGGTGTGTTTAAGGTGGAGGTGGGAGTACATCAGGGATCAGCTATGAGCCCTTTTTTTATTTGCAGTGGCGATGGACAGGTTGACAGATATGATCAGACAGGAGTCCCCCTAGACTGTGCTGTGGTCTGTAGTGAGAGTAGAGAACAGGTTGAGGCAACCCTGGGAAGTTGGAGGTATGGTCTAGAGAAGGGAGGAATGATGTTCAGCAGAACTAAGATGGAATATATGTATGTGAATGGAAGGGAGGATGGAAGAATGGTGAGGATGCAGGAAGTACAGTTTTCAAAGGTGGATTGGTGCAAATCCATGGGAACAACAGTTCAGAGTAATAGCGAGTGTGGAGGAGAGGTGAAGACATGAGTACAGGCAGGATGTGGGTGGTGTGGAAGAG